>NC_056731.1:817074835-817144835 GCF_019279795.1 Protopterus annectens | reverse complement strand
CGGTGCCTCGGCCAGGTGGAGTGGGAGAGGTGGATCCACTGGTATCTGCCTTCCCATATCTGCTATAGTGTGGAAATTAACAATGAATATTTGTTAGTCATGCACAACACATTGCAACATTAGTCAAAATAGCATCCATGGATATTCCCATTAACCCAAAACAGTGCAATTATAACAGTGCCATAGCAAACAGAACACATGCATATATGGAATGGCATTCAGGGTTGCAACAGCATGTCAGTTAGTGGTATGTCAGGCAGGCAGGCAATAAGATGATTATTCAACAGGGGATATTAGCATGCACACAGTTTAAACAATGATAAACCAAATGGAACAATGGTCCCAGCAGTAGAGGTTTGTTTAGGAACATACCCATGTTGGTTTCAGTGTGATGGTTGGATCAGTTGAGTGGTGGGGGAAGGGAACAGATTCAATTGACAACTGCTATCATGTAAATTTGTCAGTACACTACTATTCACTACTTTACATTCTGACCACACTTACAGTCTAACTGGGCCATGGGGCTGCTACAGCACACCAACAGCTGTTGATATAAACAGAGTAAGTGTACCCTTATTTTAGTTATACACATCAGTCCTGTTTCTATTCTGATTTCTTTACCTGTGGGCCTGTCCAGATGAACTGTGTGCATATTACATTGCTGTTTCTACACATATTTCAGATTCACAAATTAGTTGCAGGCCCTGGAGTGTGTGTGGTGTCTCTTATACACATCTACTGGGACATTCTCTGTGTGCAGGTTTCTTGTCAACTGGGGAAACTATCCATGACAGCGTGACACTTGAGGGGCTTGTCTGGGCTAGACTGCAGAGTGTGGATGTCTAGCTTACATCTATTTGCAGGACTGGGGCTGGTCAACACAGCAATTGCACATCTTTCATAGTTATACACATCATTCTAGTATTTCTATTCAGATTGCTTTACCTGTGTGCCCTGTATGGAAAATGCATGTGTTGCAGTACAATATTTTTTCTATTCAGATTGCAGTTTAAAAGTGTAGAACCAGACTGAGATGTTAGTGGTGGTCCCTGGATTCGAACAGTGCTGTGTGTGCAAAATTGAACTACAGGCCTAGTCCTTATCAGCCTGAGTTGCTGGGGAAGTGATGTGTTTTGCTTGTGACATTTCTATCTAGTACATATTTTTATGCACAGCACATTTATTATCACATGTTGCATTATTTGTTTTCCATTTTAAGTACATTTTATGCATACACAACAAATAGTGGTGCCACTGTTTGTGAAATGTGCACATTAACTGGATTGCACATTTGACTGTTTTACAACTACATACTGCAATTTAGATTCCTGAGTGCACAGTGTAGGTTTTAGGTCTGCACTTATACATTTCTCAGTACATTAACAGCTACATACAGCTGAAATAGAAAGGTTAACACAGGACAATGCTGACAGACAAACAAGTAAAACACATTCTGATGGGAATATGTACTGTTGCTTTTTTCCAGTTATTTGACATGCTCATTCTAAAGTATGCAGACAAGCAGTGCTAAATCAGTTCACCTGAGTTAATGCATTCTGCAGGACATACACATTTCTTTCAGGTACAAGTGAGATGACACACACCAGTGTTTGGGATCAACTTTATTAGTTTTGCCATACATATCTGCGTACGGCTCAGAACTCTACAATTACTATTTCTGCATGACCTGCACAGGGGAATGCTTTTCATTTCTAACTGTTACAGTAGCCCCGACATGGCAATTTCTTGGCAGGTTCACTCAGACACACTCATACATATTTTAATATTTCTCTCCTGCATATTGTACCTTATTTGCTACTGATATATGTCTTATACAGCAGCTGGGAATACTCCATTGTAACACTGGCAGCCTGACACAGGCATTTATTCCTGACTTTTACAGCACAATTATATATACAAGCAGTGCTATCATTGCTATAATTTTGATTTCTTACTGCTAATAGTAGGGGGTATTGTGTACTCGCCATACTGCCGATGCAGCCGGGCCAGTTGCTGTGCATGAGCCTGCACATTCTGGGACCTCTCCACAGTGGCTGTATGGGTAGACATCACACATTAGAGATACATAAGACTGCACACTTACAGACAGGTGGGACATACTGCGCTCAGGCTTCTTGGATCCACTGGTCCAAGATTGCATCCCTCCTCTGCTTTAGGTCATTATGGTGATGATGTACCTGCTCACCAATCCGGGGTATGCCAGTGACATTGTTGAGATTATGAGCAAGCTGGTCCCAGGCCTCTGCTTTGTACTGTGAGCCCTTTTACTGGCCCTGCAGCAGCCTGCTGTCATGGTTTTTAACTAGGAGCCCAACCATGACCCTGGACTCCTGCATGCCCCAACGTTGCACTTGGAAGCACACACCTTCTCTGACACCAGCCATTTCAGTCCTGCTGTGTGCAATCCCAAATGGTTATGGCTATATTCCTGCCTGTGTGGTTTAAATAGGGCTGTTTTCCTGCACTTTTTCATGATTGGCTGGTTGTAATATGCTGCACTATGCTTAGCTCCACGTAAATCCACATAGTAATGCTTACACCAGCTAAGCAGAGCTGAGTGCGGGTAAGCAATGCTTATACTAGCAAAGCATTGCTTAAATCTATTTTTCTTAAATTAAAGTTATAAATTGTTTTTTACATTTATATTTTACATATTCCCACCACTGCTGTGCTATACATGAGACATATGATTGACATCTATCATTCAAATTCCTTAAACATTTATTAAATAATTTGGTAGAGGGGGGGGGATTTGAACCAGACATGTTCTACATGCTATACCATGGCAGTACCACTATGCTACAGCAGATTAATAATGTTTTCTACACAGTAGCACTTGTCTTTCATTTTCAGGATTGTAGCCAAGCTAAGCATAGTGGCGCGCCATGCAAACAAGCTGCACGGGGCTTAAACTTCGGATTTATAGCCTGAAAAAAAATATATTATTCCATTTTTACTTTTTTCCGCTTACCCTACTGCTTCCATGCATGTAGGGTAAGAGTGTATGCATTTGGGGGTGTGCACTTGAAGGCTGCTGCCTTCTATGGGTGTTTGTGTTTTTTATTTTTATTTTCATTGTCCGTGGACACTGAAATGTTAGCTATTTACATTTCAGTGTCTGCGGACACTCATTTCTATATAATATTAGAGCCAGGCTCTAATATTGTATAGTTTGACACTCATCCGTGTCAGAAAGTGCAGTACGGCACTTTCAGAGAGAAGGGGGGCATGTTTCAGGTGCTGGGACTGCTGACACATGCCCACTGCACTCATTCCTGGTTCATGTCTGTTTAGTTAAGATAGCAGCACACCTTCATACATATGCAAGGTGTGCTGCTATCCTAAACAGCCATGAACCACTCTGTGCAAGAATAGCCTCATTCTTGCACGGAGCTTCGTGAATCCAGGGGTGTGTATAATAAGGTATGAGCAAATGTCAGCAGCTCTGCGTGTGAGATCATGGTACAGCAGGGTCCATGAATTTGCCCTTTTCCCACTGTAGTGTGATGCTGGAGTTGGTATACATAATTGATAGGGGGTGTGGGTCTTTCCTCCATGTGAAAAATAATGTTTTTAATTGTTTTTTTTTCTTTTGAATGGTCAGTCTTTTTAGATTAATGATTTTTGAATGCTTATTTTGAACATTACACATTAGATGAGACATTCAAATATATATATATATATATATATATATATATATATAGCTGCGGTAGTGTTGCCGCCTCACAGTAAGACGTTGCCCTGTTCGATTCTCAGCTAGAGCGTCTTCTGTGTGGAGACATGAGTGAATGGGCGTACCTTAGTTGAAGGTTGTGTGTCAGAGCTGACAACTTGGCACGTAAATATCTACTGCCAATCATTAGCGGACCGCAGTTCCACTGTGGGACCCCTAACTGGGAAAAGCTGAAAGACACAACATATATATATATATATATATATATATATATATATATATATATTTGTACACAGATACACAGATAGAGCTACGTATTGCTAGCTGATCCAAGTAAATGGCAAAATGCAGCACACGTCGAAAAAACATGTCAATACACCACTAAGCATGCCCTAAAGCTAATTCTCTGAACATGCAAAACAAAACTGAGTGTTTTTTGGAGATGACCAAGTCTCCCTAAACCCCAAACACTTCATGCTAGTTACATCTACTAACTCAGAGATCACACAGTCCCTGGGGTAAGGCATATCCCCCTACTCTGAGTACTGTCGATCTCGCACATCTGTCAACCATCTGTATATGTCGAGCAAAGTGTACTGATAATACAGAGGCTGATTTAAGTAAAAATCAAGCTATTCTGGCCACTCCACATATATGTATGTACACACACACACACACACACACACACACACACACACACACACACACACACACATATATATATATATATATATATATATATATATATATATAGATATGTGGATCTACTAAAGCAATTTAAATTAAGTCTATCAGGACTAATAACATTGTTCACAAAGGTAGAAAAAAGATTGACACCATAACATGCATGCTCAGAGGCACAACCTCAGACCATGCAAAAGAAAACCACTGTTTTTTTTTTTTCTACTGAGAGGCAAGCCCCACTGCACCCCCATACCCCTTGCTAGTTATATGTACTAACTCCAAGATCACACAATCCCGGGGGAAGGGGCATATTTTCCAGCACTGGAAATTTTTGATCTGACACATCTGTCAATCACCTATTTTTTCAACCAAAGTGTTCACAAAACAGATGAAAACATTTGGGATTTTCAGGTAATAAAAGTACTCACATATATGTATGCATTTCTATATATATATATATATATATATATATATATATATATATATATATGTGTGTGTGTGTGTGTGTGTGTGTGTGTGTGTGTGTGTGTGTGTGTGTGTGTGTGTGTATGTGTGTGTGTGTGTGTGTGTGTGTGTGTGTATGTGTGTGTATGTCTGTCTATATGAGTGTATTATGTTACATCTAAGAAACGTTCATAATGTTTGATATATATTAACTCCATTGTCATGCAACCACAGACAAAATAGAAAACACCACAAATTTCTGAGCAGGCACTAACAAGCTACAAGTGGTATACTAGATGAATTTGCCTTGTAATTCCTGCCACCCTAATACCCTAAACCACACCAACATTAATTCTTTATAACTTACTATACTTTTCTAAGAAATGTGATTAGACTAAATGTGTTTTAGACTAAATGAGTCTTAGATGAAATGTCATTTAATCAGATATGTAAATGAATGTATGTTTATTCATAACAGGTAACTCATCCAGAGTACCATATGATGTGCAAAATGTACAGGACAACAGTTCCATTAAATACATAGTAAATTTAAGACTTCACCTAACAATAAAGCAAGGAACAATACTTTCAGTAGTACTTAAATCACAAGAAACTGAATGAGAAGTACTAATTAACATCCTGCAATGGCATGATATTCACAGACAGGATTATGTAAGCTCTCTCTAACTGCTAAAAATCTATCTGACATTAAAAAGCCCCCTCTGCAGCTCAAAAAAAATTAAAAGTTACGGTGCACTAGTCTCTAAGTATACATCAGATGTAAAAGTATAAACTATTACGTGGTATTGAAGTCCATATTACTGTTTTAGTGTAAACTGTTTGGTAGTATTTAAGACCATATTGCTGCTTTAGTGTAAACTATTAGGTAATATTCAAGTCCATATTACTGCCTTAGTGTAAACTATTAGGTGGTATTCAAGTCCATATTACTACTATCAAAGACTATAAAAAGCTATATCAGCAGTCTTTAAAAGCAGTGTTAACATTAACAGAAGAATAAATGTGGTCGCTCACAGCTGCATATCAGTTAATAAGCAGCCAGAACCCTTATAACGTTGCAAAGAATATCTAAAATTTAAACTGTACCAATAATTAACCAAGTGTCTCACTTAAGAGGTTTAGTCAATGTAAACAAGAGGTGATAACAATAAATATGCTCAAATGTTAATGAACAATAATGCAGTATGACCAGATTAAATAACAGGTCAACAGTTGATGACCAATGGTACTGAAGAATACTGTTATGCTTTCTGTGATCTCCATGGAAATGGTGACTCTTAACCACTTCTCTGTTTAAGAAAATGTTATGTGACAGCTAACCGATGTTGATACTGGGACATGAGCCAGCTGATAGCTTACAGATTACAAAGAAGACCATACACATAAAATAAGACAATTATAATACAAAAATTCTCTGTGTGGTCTAACGTATAAACTAAGCAAAAGCTGAGAACAGAAGCTGGCAGAATTCCTGGAAGATTTGATTCCAGTCCTAATTTTTTTTCACTGAGGTCGACAGTGAACTATGAGGGTGGGCCATGTGTTTTGCCTAGTACCCTGACTTCAGAAAGGAGACAATGCAGTTCTAGAAGTCAAAGCATATACTAGGTTTACAGCTTCCATTTCTATTTTGAAGTTTAAGTCCATACTGTATAGTGCTTGCTGACCAAGACAACAGATGATAGCCATCATGGCATGACCCAACCTGAAACCACCATATGATGAAAGACCACATATAGAAATATAACTTATATGTTCCCAAGCAACAGATATATCCAATTGTTTGTACTATCAAAATTAATCAAAATTTATAATAAAAGTTCATTTGATTTTTCAGGCATTATCTCAAATCAAAAATATATGTGCACAGCTACCAGCATCAAACATGGCATACATTTAACTGGACACATCTCTTATCTGTCAGTATCTGCAACAGAATGAATATTATAGTTTTAATTATTTATCTGATAAAAAATAAAAAAAAAAAACAGTCTCAATGTGTCTTTTTTTATACCTTGATTCAAAACATTAACTGCTTACTGCTCATATGTGTCTGCAAAATGTATATAGTACATGCATCATGTAGTAAGAACACATTTTAGCTCATATTTAATTATTAAATTGTACCTGCTCCGTTCTTTAGCTTTTCATACTGCTTGCCAAACTCCAATATGATATTCACATCAGTGTGAAGGTACACAATTAAAACACATTCCTGATCATATCTTATTTTACTTCCTTATCAGGAGCAATTTTATATCTCAGTACTGTCAAAACACAGGTTTATATATCCAAAAATCAATTTTGTTACTTCAAAATAATTTGATAGCACCTCCCTGAGATTTGCCATGAAATTACTATGTCTCACATAAATAACATGGCATGTGATTAAGCAAACCAGAAAATGTCTAAACCCTTGTATTCCATGATTCAAAACAGTGACACTATGAAAGCTGTAAAACATGGAAAAATATTTTTTGCAGGTGATAGGCTTCTGCATCCCTCAATGTGGAGGTAATCCCTGTTATAACCCATTATGGAAGCCACAAACCTAAACTGTGTGTGTGTGTGTGTGTGTGTGTGTGTGTGTGTGTGTGTGTGTGTGTGTGTGTGTGTGTGTGTGCGCGTGTGTGTGTGTGTATATATATATATATATATATATATATATATATATATACATTAAATAAATATATAGGGCCTGGAGGGGGCAAAGACCCCACTTTGTTGTGTTTAATTTGTTTAGTTTGTTTTTTATTGTCAGTAGTGGCAAGGTGGTTAGTTTCCCGGAGGTGAAATTTGCCACTCCGGGAGTTTGCTCTTTTGACATTTCGATGTTGTCATATCGCTGTTAAACTAGTCAACATTATGGTCAGTCAATGATGTAAAGTAGAACCACATATGCATATTAGTGCAGTTTGAAAATCTGAGGACTCTGTGATTCTAGGAATAATCAAGTGTAACTAAATAAAATCACCCAATCATAAAACAACTAAGCACCCAATAAATAATAAAATATGATAAAATTGTGTTAGCAATAATATTTTATTTTAGAATTCTTGCTTTTAAGATTAATTTACTATTAGTAGCTTCATTAACACCAGGGGAGTTTACTGGCCCCAGTAAAAGCAGCCATTGCATTTGCATTTGGCAAAGAATTAGACTAAATTACCACCTCTCTGATCAATTACATCCCTTTCAAATGTTTAAAATACACAGTTTTAAAATACACTGCAAATCTCAAAATGTTTGAATAGTACAGTCGGTCTGAATTGTGTTTTAACAGCATAATTCTGCTTGCACACACTTTGGGACAATTTATGGCTATTATTACCCACATGGAAAATTTTATGACTGGAACATATAGTTAAATAGAAATCCCCTTATGAGTATAATTATAATTGTATACATCACTTTAAACCTTGCCAGAGGTAACATCTACCAAAATGAACTAGTAGCTGTAAACCTACAGTAACTACCTTATAAAGTATGACTTAACAAGTACACATTCTTGGGCATAGACACGGAATATGGTATATCCTCTCCACATCTCAGTATTTCTCATTAAAGTATAAAATCCTTATAAGATATAATAAAATCATCTTGATCACGAAAATTAATACTCAGTACTGTGCTACTTTGTTTTTAAAAAGTACTCCTGTGTTCTCAGATTATCCCCATCAATGCTGACATTATTATTATTATTATTATTATTATTATTATTATTATTATTATTATTATTATTATTATTATTACTGTGAATCATTCTTTGAATTTATTTGTAAAGAGGTTTGCTATTCTGAACCAACTGATATTGCCAATATCCTTGCAAATAAATTTTGTCCCAGTTTCACTCGTGAGACTTCAATTCAATGCCCTGAAATAGCTGAATCCCTTACTCCCCCAATTATCTCTAAAAATCAGTTACTGAAAGTGCTAACGAAGACCAAATCTGAAACCTGACAATATACCTAGTTTCTTAACTAATGGTATTAAACATATCCTTCCAGACATACTCCTCAAACTGTTTAACTTATGTTTAACTGCTGATTTTGTTCCTGATGAGAGACACACAGCAGTGGTAATGCCCCCCCCCCCGCCCCATTTACAATGCACATGGGTAATTACAAATTTATCAGCTTACAAGACTCATACAAAGTCATGGAATATATTAGAAATGACCTGATAAACCGTGATACCAAGAATTTTGTAAGACTTGACTGCCACTCAATTTGGTTTATGAAGGGTAGATCCTGTCTGTTTAATCTGGTAAGGTTATTGGAAAAGATTATGAAGGCTGTAGACAGTGACCATTCAGTGCATGTGGCATGTCTTGTAAGGCCTTTGAGACCATTCCCCATGCTAGCATTATACAAAAGATAAACGCATTGAAAATCAACCCCTATGTAGTAGGATGGATAGCAAACTGACAGAAAGACAGAATCCACATAGTGCGAAGGTATGACAGTGACCAGCAGTGTACCCCAGAGCTTGGTTCTAGAAACTCCTTTTTGATATTTACTTCTCAGACCTTGGTGCAGTGAGTCAGGACCTCTGGCTAACAACAGTTACATATTATTGCAAACTGGGGTTTGTTGTTAAATCATCCTATGATGCCCAAACCCTCCAGAATGAACTCTCCCTAGTAAAGTCTTGGCGTACGAAAAATAGAATTAAACGAAATGCTAAAAGTCGAGTACTATCACTTTTGGTAGACATGCCCCTCCCCTCACCACACTGCCCAGACAACATAACTCTACAAAATGAAAGTGTACTTAGGGACCTAGGTACTTTGGTTGATTGATCATCATGTGACAATGATTGTCATGAAATCCTTTTATTTAGCCCAGCTAACTGCCGAAGGAATATCAACAAGGTCTGAAGAGGGAATCACTTCCTTAGGCCAGTTCTTCCTTTGGCAAGTAACTCACTAAACATTTCAACCAATTATAAAACCCATAAAAGTTTCTAACTAGAAAGATTAAAAGGTTTAAGTCCCTGAGCTACCAAGAGAGGCTGGAAGCTCTATCCCTTTATTCAGTGTTTATAGATGTTTGAAGGGAGATCTCTGTCTCTCTTATTACATCCTTATAGACCTGATTGTCTTGGACCTCTTGTTTTTCTGCAAATTCAGTGTTTCCACCAGTATTAGAAATAGAGAACTAAATCTTCACCAACAGATAAATAAAATAAAACATGGTGGAGGGGTCAGTTTATAATTCAGTGCCTCGCAAACCTCTGGAATAAACTTTCCCTGCATGCTATGCAGTGCTGCTCACTATTTTCATTTAAATATAAACTAGACGATTGGATGGGTATCAACAAATTCAGTCTAGCACTGACCATTATGTCCCCCCCCCCCGGGAAAGGTATGGCTTGAGGGAGGGTACTGATAAGGAGAGAACTGTCATATGACACAGAAGCCTTAAATAGCTATGAATCTATAAATCTATAATATTATTATTTTTAGCATTAAGATCATCATTATAATTTTTTGAAGTTTGTTAACCAGTGTAGCGCACTGACTATAGTGCACCAGTTATAGGGATAGTTCAGATGAATATATTCACACCTGTGCAGATGTCAAATTTCCAACTGGTCAAGGCCTTTCAAATTTCATATGATGCATATTTCTTAATCTCAGCATTGCATTGTCTATGAAAGACAGCACAGTTGTAAAGAAGATGTCCCATTCAGTATTATTTTGCATTCCTTTTGTTAACGGTTTATCTGCTCTACAATTACCTCCATGATAAAGAGCAGCAGGTTCAACAGATACTCTTTCTTGATACCCCACTACATATAACTTTCTTTACCATTAGTCTCATGTTTGGCTTCCTATACATCACTTCAGTCTGTCTTTTCATTTTTGTCTCAGTTCCAAGCAACATTTTAAATTACCTTTTTAACATCTCCTCCCAGCTGATGCATCACATTTTCCCATATCTTTCAGCTATCCCTGACTTTGGCCAACAATGTTACTCTGTCCATCCCAATCCCGTCTTCCACGAGAAAAGGTAGTGGAGTACATTTAATAAATAATGGCAATAATGAGAGATACTTACTGACTTTTTTGCTTCAGAAAATGTTTGTTGATTCACCTTCTCTTATTCTGTTAACTTTTCAAATTAATAGTACTAATATTTAAAAATATATCCCTGATTGAAGGTATTTATCCCTGATTCTGGAGATAAGAAATTGGGAGCTATACCTTTTCAATTTATGTGCAATAGTCAATCAGCTAAAGACATGAAGCATGCATTTAAAGTCTCTTTCTCTTCCCACTTCAAAAACTTTCTCTGAAAGCCATTTTTTTTCACTAAGGGCTCATTCTTAACTGCAGAATATGCACCAGTATGGTTATTCTAATCATTATTAAGTAAAAACACCAAAAATACTGCTCTCTAGATTTCCAGATCCATCCTACTTGCTTCCATTTTAACTTCATTATTTCTTCAAATAACATAGGCTGATGTGTGTGCTCCATGTACCATTCTTCCCATACTCCCAAAAAGTTAATTCTGCCAACTTTTCAAGCTTTTATAAAATTCTTACCATAGCCCATAATTGCTAGATGTGCTTTCCTTTAAAATGTCCTAGACTTGAACCACTTGTGGCATTGTGATATCTCTTCTAGGCTGATATCTTGTCCCATAATTGCTAGATGTGCTTTCCTTTAAAATGTCCTAGACTTCATCCACTTGTGGCATTGTGATATCTCTTCTAGGCTGATATCTTGTCCCATAATTACTAGATGTGATTTCCTTTAAAATGTCCTAGACTTCAACCGCTTGTGGCATTGTGATATCTCTTCTAGGCTGATATCTTGTCCCATAATTACTAGATGTGATTTCCTT
Organism: Protopterus annectens; assembly: GCF_019279795.1. NCBI lineage: Eukaryota > Metazoa > Chordata > Ceratodontiformes > Protopteridae > Protopterus > Protopterus annectens. The sequence goes on along the minus strand of NC_056731.1, from coordinate 817,133,138 downwards.
TAAAATGTCCTAGACTTCAACCACTTGTGGCATTGTGATATCTCTTCTAGGCTGATATCTTGTTCCATAATTACTAGATGTGATTTCCTTTAAAATGTCCTAGACTTCAACCACTTGTGGCATTGTGATATCTCTTCTAGGCTGATATCTTGTCCCATAATTACTAGATGTGATTTCCTTTAAAATGTCCAAGACTTCAACCACTTGTGGCATTGTGATATCTCTTCTAGGCTGATATCTTGTCCCATAATACTAGATGTGATTTCCTTTAAAATGTCCAAGACTTCAACCACTTGTGGCATTGTGATATCTCTTCTAGGCTGATATCTTGTCCCATAATACTAGATGTGATTTCCTTTAAAATGTCCAAGACTTCAACCACTTGTGGCATTGTGATATCTCTTCTAGGCTGATATCTTGTCCCATAATACTAGATGTGATTTCCTTTAAAATGTCCAAGACTTCAACCACTTGTAGCATTGTGATATCTCCTCTAGGCTGTGACTTTCAGATCTAGGCATTCACTTTTCACTATATTTCCTTTCCTGTTCCTTCTGTCTTTCTCAAGAATACTGAACAAGCAATGATGCACTGTCTTCATTATATATACTTCTTTCTCAATCAAACCCTCAAAATCTCTTATTTCATCCATCTATATGCTGTCTTTCTCTGTATGTTTTCTATCAAAAAGTGATCATTAGCTCAACTTCTTAACACATGTTTCTGCCTATAACAGCAGTGTTGTAATCTTAATTTTTAATAATTCCTGAAGATTTTACCTGATTGCTAGACTATTTCTCTTCATTGCTTTCCTATCTAATAAATCAGTATTAGTTTTACATGCCACATTCAGGTCTATATTATATGAATGAATGTTCATAATATCGAACGCTCTAAAGAGTGAAAATGCCGGACTTCGAAGTGCTTCTTGTGGGATTGCAGTACAGTGAAGGTCAGAATATTTGCCCTTTCCTCACTGTAGTGTGATCTCGGATTTGGTATATATATATATATATATATATATATGTATATATATATATATATATATATATATATATATATATATATATATATATATATATATCTATATGTATATATATATATATATATATATATATATATATATATATATATATATATATATATATTTAGTGGGGGTGGGTCGGTTGCGCCCCCTACAATAACGAGTTTGAGTTCCTGCATTTTCGCTCTTTAAAACGTTCGATATTGTGAACATTCGTTCATATAATATAGACCCTCACATTCAGTGGTCTGCTTATTCTGTTACAAAACACTTTGTATTCCTAACCATTTTCTGTTTTTCTTCTAATCCATAACTTGTTCAAGAATTTTAGCATTCCCTGACTCATATTTGATGTCTCTATAATTGTAAGAAATATTCCTTATTTCTCTCACCATAGAAAATGTACTCACTTAATTGAAAATATCAAACCTTACTAACACCTTTCCCTTTATTCTGTGTAGAGCTTTACCTAGTATATTGGCAGGTCTCATAGAATTTGAGTTTTTAATTTTATTTATTGCAGCACTTATCATATCTTTAGTTATATAATCAATGCCTTCTCCTCAAATTCGTATTTCTCTGACACGTGTTTTTCATTATTGTGAAGTCTGCACTAATTTTTTTCTACAAAAGCATCTTCTATTTCCTGCAGCTAGGTATCACTTCACCAATATCAAATTGCATATATAATTATTTTCTTTTCAATTTCCTGACATCATTAGATAATAACCTAGGGTCTATATTAAATCAGCGAACACTTAAAAAAGCGAACACCGATTTATTGACCCCATGTATGCAAAAGCTTACAATCCCGAACACTCAGAACAGTGATTTTTTTCCCAGGGAAAAAAAAATCGCTGTTCCAAGAAAAGAAAAAAAAAAACTTTAAAACATTACATAAAGTGGGGGGTTCACCCCCCCACACCCCTTGACATGGGGTGCTGTGGCCCCCACACCCCCCCATACTTAAATATACCAAATCTGAGATCGCTCTACAGTGACAAAAATGGCAAAATAATGAAGGCAGCCAAGCGATTTCTTTCCCAGGGAAAGAATTCACTTATATGCCGTTTCGATATTTTGTCATTTCACACTTTCAAATTCGATCAAGATGCATCCGAAAGAATGTGTCTTTGATCATATAATAGAGAACCATAACCTATTATTGTTTTCACCCTTTGTGATGCACTGGTATGTGTTAATGAATTTACCAGTTAATAATATGATGAAACTCATTTAAAGTACCCCTAATAGGTTTATTTAGGTCATTAAGGACATTATTCCCAGTTGTTTTCATTAGTGTGCCATTTTTGCATCATAGTTGCTGTAGACAAAGTTGAAGCAGGATAAGTCACTATAAATACATTTGATTTTTCTTTTAGTTTAAAGATAATGGCATCATGATATGTGTTATTTACACAGGAAATAACCTCGAGTAGGAGGCAGAATGACCCTAGCTGTGTCCGTATGATACGTGAAGTATTGTTGTCCATAGCTGAACTTTGTTGTGTTTGTTCTAAATTGTCTTCATTGGTATATTAACCCAGTCAGACTTTGGCTAGCTGCAATCTTACAGAGAGGTCATGTTTTCATCAGTTTTTGTATTTTGGTGCTTTAGTTAGGAATTTGTTGCACTCCACAAGGGATGCAAATGGAGCATTTCAAAACATAACTATATGAGGAGAATGATAAATCAAAACACTGCAAAATCAGCACAAATCATCTGTACTCCAGTTATTAGGGTGGCACTGTAACAAAACTAACACATAGAGCAAGGTGATCAGATATGAAGGCTGTGGAGGCAGTCCTGCCTCAGAATATGCAATGATATTTACAAAGCATCTACATTGTCTAGCCAACTGAGAAGGGAGGCTGTTTGTATTTTGTGTAGAAGACATAAAATAAGGGCAATAGATTGCCTTTTTCAAGGTCAAAGAACAGTAACTGTAATCTGTGGAACGGTGAACATTAATACATGAAGGCACAGTTTGCAGGATCTCAGAGTATTCATTTCATACTCTGAGGTACAGTGATTTTAGACTTAGTATATGGTACCACAACATAGCCCCCCCCACACACACACATAGAGGCAGATCCAGCACTAGCTGAACCAAGGCAGTCACCTAGGACCTACGAGCTGGGAGGGGACCGCTGTTGGCTGGAAGACAGCTCACCTGGTCATGGATTAATTTTTTTAATTAAAAAAAATATATATATTTTTTTAAAAAGTGTTTTTCTTTCAGAATGCCCTTTGCCTCCATTCGCACATGCCTGTTGTGTCTGTGAGACCTGTTTACATCTTTACCTTCTGTGAGCGCAGAATTTGAATACAGGAAGACATTTGGACTGTGGACCAAGGATGGACATATAACAGGTGTGTGTGTGAGTGTGTGCGAAATCCGAATGCAAGAAGACATTTGGACTGCAGACCACAAATGGATAAGTAAGAAGTAGGTGTGTGTATGCAAGAAGAAGGTAGGGCTGTGTGTGTACATAAGAGGAAGGTAGGTAGGGATGTGTGTATGTAAGAGGTAGATAGGTAGCTGGGTGTGAGTATTATTTATTTATTTTATTTATTTAACATTTGTTCACCGGGAAAGTCTGACTCGGACAGAGCCTATTTTCAGCAGAGGACTGGGGAGAAATTCTCCAGACGCATGTCTTTGGAATGTGTGAGGAAACCATAACACCCAGAAGAAGAACTAACAAGCAGCTCACTGAAAATAAATTAAGTTTGATGCATTGAAAAGAATACAAGCAGATGCAATCCTATTAGAATCAATCACATTGGTATAATTCACAACAGTGTAAAGTCTATTAATTTAATGGTAGCCAGACATTCTTTCTTAAGGCTAAAGATCATTTAACCAAGTGTATGCAAGCTGTTTTTCATATCTGGGGGATAAGTAGTGATGGGACAAGAATGACAATATCAGTGCAGGAAGGAACACAGGTTCTAACATGCATTTTTAGCATGATTAAACCAAACTACAGAATGGGTAAAGCCTGTGAATGCAGTTGTCTATTTGGGGCATTTGCTCTTATACGGTATATAATTGTGTATGTCTCCTGTGAATTAAAAGCGGACAAGAAATTAAAACTGAAAAATGTACATACTTTTTATTTCTTGACTGTTTTTATTGAAAAAAAATGTCTAAGAAAATGTGACATGGATCTAACCAGAGATGGGAAACTGCAACTATATATAAGATCAGCCTGGTAAATGTTAATACATGCACGTAAGTTGCACATTTGAAATTTATATTAAAAAAGACTTGTCATATATAATATGTAAAAGTAATAACATTTATCAGAATGATTGTCTTATTGATCATATTATGGAATGTGAAAGGCATTGCTGGTATAAGCAAGAATATTGAATTATTTAAAAAAGTGTATGGTACAAATATTAATGTGACAGGAGACCCATTTAGTAGGAATGCATATGTGAATTTGGCAAAGAAGGGATTTCAGAATAGTTATTCAGCAGAGTATCGGGTAGAGGGGGAAAGGGGGGTAATAATAATACTGAATATGATTCAAGTTCCAATAATGATACAGGAGGAAAAAGACAGCAGTGGCAAATTTGTGAAAATATGGAGTTATTGACAAGGAAGAAGGATTACTTTAGCAAGTATTTACATTCAACCTAAAAATGCTATTAAGGAGCTTCAGAGAATTAAGAGAGAGGTAATTAGCTTCCAACAGAGAATATTATTCATGGATACCGATTGGAACCTAATATGCAATAGCAAACAATGTCAACCAGACCAAGAAATTAAATTACAGCAAAAGAGGGGAGAAACAGCTGCTTGGTTTCAATCTTTGTCTTCAGTATTGCTACCAACATTAACATTACTGTCACCTGAGATCACTTTGTGTATGTACTTCACTATTCACCTTCTTCGCATAATCACTTGCTCTCGTCAGTGTCTTTCCTGCCGGTGTTCCTGTTCAGCCCTTCTTACAAGAAAAGCAAGAAAAGTGTTTTCCTCCATTGATACTGTTTTTGTCTTCATTACTAATCATTTAAAGTTTTGCTTGGACATGATTGGGGTAGAAAAGCTTTTATAATATTTATACCTGGATGTTAATGTTTTTCGTTTGGTGAAAATGTATCCGCCTCTTGGTCCACATTCTACATAAATGCACTGAAGGTTCAATTCCTTGTTCTGTCTCAAATTTTTATGTCACTGATAAGTTTGTTTTCTGCACAGTAAATTTCATATGAATACAATTTTGCCAGTTTTTTTTTGTTAATGTGCTCTTTGAGTATTCACATAAACCTGACACACAAAAAGCTACGCAGTTAACCTGGATAACATTATTACTTTATTAAGTCAACAAAAGTAAGAGAACCCTGTTCTTCACAATTATCCAACATATGATTCTTCTTTTCCTTTTGGCCTGCTGAAAAGTCACAGGGGAACTAAAGATGTGGTATTCTTGCCAGTTTATACTAAAGTAGATGGGAGTTAATAGAATGCAGTTCGCTGTTGTAGATAAATAGTAACATGCTTTTTTAAAGGTGTAAACGTCAAGCCTGTACCAAATGGACTAATATACCAATTTAAATATATCTATAAAATTCCAATTGTTTCATGAAAGGCCATACAGTGTTGACAAAATAAGAAGAATTGAACTCATAGCCCAAAACTACCCTTTCATACAAAGATACCATAAGTTGCACTTCTACCCACATCAGTGATCTAGTCATTTGCCATCTTATCTATGACACTGACATAACAAATGATAATGAAGGTGTTGGCATCCATCTATTGTTAAAGTTCCTAAACATTCTCGATACCATACATTTGTTCACATAAGTATGAGTCATGTTTTTGAGGCTACAGCTAAAAATCTGCCTAGAATACACCAATCTTTCTACCACTAAGCTCAGTCATGACAACTTGATCAGGGGGACTAAGACTCCAACCACCTCTGACAGGAATCTGGAAAAGTTGAAAGAACCACAAATAAAATGACTTAGTCAACATCCTAACAGCAGTGTTGATGGAAACAGGTATCTGTCAGTCTCCTGCTGGTTAAAATGAAGAAAGTAATACATTGAGAATTACGATTATGAACTTCTTCACAGATCATATGTCTCACCTGAAAAGAGTTGATTTCTTTCACAGAGATAAAGTAATGATGTATGCTGGTCTTTCCTGTATGAAAACAGTTCCCTATTATGTTGTCAAACTTTTAAAAGTTCAAACGCTATATGGTCGAACCCATATGTTCGAACTTTTAAAAGTTCGAACGTATTAACGGAGATCTTTGTTCAGTGCGGAAAGGGAAAATTTCCCTTTACTGCACTGTGGTGCAGTCTCAGAGTTGGTATATTTAAAGGCGGGGTGCAGGTGGCTTGCCCCCCTGCTTACAACCGTTAAGTAGTTTTTTTCTGTTTTTTATTTTCTTTTTCTGTCGTTTTCGAAAATTTAAAAGTTCAACCATATGGGTTCGACCATATAATGTTCAAACTTTTAAATTTTCGATAACATAATATGAACCCTATGAAAACTGCATTGTGAAATGAGTACATCTGTATTAAAAACAAAATTGCATTCTTTTGGGATACATTTATAATTTACTGCTTTATAAGTCATTGAATAAATACTGCAGACTTGTACAGGGTCAGGTTATCAAATCATTATTTTTCAGCATTGTGGCCCCCTAGCTGCCTTTCACCTAATATAGTCAACAGCTTGTTTATTATTACCAATATAACTCAGAATCATCATAATGGCAACCTTATCCCACAAGCAGAACCAACTGTACTTTACTTCAATAAGGAAACGTCAACCCATCAATCAAGGAGTCAGACTTTAAAGATAGTACAGATATCATGCTTTTATATTCATAAACAGCACATGGCTACCCCTACTTAAGACAAAAAATGGAGAGTGCTGACGTAACAAAAAACAAAAAACAGAATGTGGAATCTGCAGGTAAAAGTGCAATTTATCTTAATTAGTCACAAATTATAAACTAAGAAAAATTACTACATGGTACATTTTAGTTAATAAATTAATTTGTTATCCATTATGAAAAAGGAAAGACCATTAGATACAACTGCATATTTTTATCAATGACTTAAGAACACTGGTCTGGTATAATAATTGGCTAAAATTCATTCAATAGAGATGTGAAATATGACAAAAATATCTGCCAGAAAATAGTGTGGCCTATGCATACATGATTTCACTGGCCATTGTGATAGATACAAGTTAGATGGAGACAGATTCTTCCTATGCAGTAACCTGTGAAATATATCTATTTTTATTTTTCAAGCACTGTAATATTTTTTATACCTCTTTAACTGGTGAGAGCCATTGAATAAGTTATGTGCTAACAAAATTCAACGCCCACAGTACAAGTGACAAAAAGTTCTTAACTATTAGTTTAGTGCCTTGATATTTTGTTGACTGTTGGATGAGGCCACACTATAATCAGAAAGCCATCTTTCACCCATAGCACTGATTTCTCTTAGTAAGGGTGCGCATGGGGTAAAGCCCATTGACTGCAGGGGTGTGGGACAGATTACCTGCCACATTACCTGCAAGTTTTGATCTGTCAGGTCCATGCCATTTGGACCTTTTCCACCAAAATGATATTCACACTGCATTTACTCACAGTGGTGCTTTATACCCCTTCAAACCACCAGCATTTTTTATGTCTTATTCCCAAGAGTAAGAGTCATTCAGTAAACAAACAAGTTAAATCTTTATATCTGTTCTTGTATCGAACATCTAGCCATGCCAAACTATAAATATTAACACAACTGGTGTACAAATGTTTTTGTATATTTCTTTATTGCACACTACTTCAGTTGATAGCTTAAAAAAAGTCATTATCAACATTAGCAGTTATCACAAATTAATTTAACAGCATATTTTCAATTATGTCATGATTTAACAAAACAAAAAGTGCAAATAAAGTACAGCATAAAGATTAAACTGGCAAACATTATAAATAATTGCTTAACATTTTATTGTACATCTGTACAGTCTTGCATAAATGGCATGCCCACAAGTTAAACACTGAAGTTTCATTGTATGTCATGTCAGCACTGTTGCTATGACGACAAGTAAACAAATAACTGGTAACCTGTTGTTGTTTTAAAGGACTATTAATACTGACCTTTGCTTGCTATCAGAGTAACTCTGCATATCAAATATCATTTCTAACCTGTAATACTGAAGCAGTGACAAGCCTGACTACATAACCTACTCAGAAAAAGTGTTTTTAAAGTCTATGAATTGCACTATGAATATATTTATCAAAAAGAAAACAATTTCTTAAGGAGTCATAGAGTCATGACATCTTACCTCCTTTTTCAAAGAGCAATAGGCCAGTCATCATAGGGATGTATTTGTGGATGCCGATCCACTTGTCTAACTCCTTTTTGAAGGAAGAAAATAAGGTAAGACAACTGATGAATTTGTTTACAGAATGACTCTAGAGAGTAAGACATAGAAAAATCTTAGGGATTAGCAGTTTCAAACTTGAGTACAAGACCTGTGAAATGGAAAATATTTAATATTTGTGTATATCCAGCTATACATACATCTGACCACTGTACCTTAGTCAGTTACTTCTCACAGCAGGGTGTAGCCAGAGATTTACATTTGGTACACAAACCTAATGTTGTTGCTCCCAGTACCCACCTATCTCCTTAAAAATATACTAAATCCTCCAAATGCTACCCCCTAGATATATAAGAAAAGACACATTATTTTCAACTATCATTTATAACCATAAAAAGCTACTTTTAGAGGTGTACTTCTTTTCCACAAGAATTCTTTGTATACCTCTGTACTACAAATATTAATTTGCACAGTTCTAAACATTCTGTGCTTTTTGAGTGTTATTTCCAACAGATGCTTAGAAAAAAATGAACTCATTTCAGTACACTGAGTATGCATAGCTACACCATTGTCTCACAGTACTTTGTTAAGACAGAGTACATTATCTTTATTAATCCTAGCAGAAGTCAAGTCAGAGGTGTTTTCTGTACATTTACTTAAACCACAAGACTTTGCTTTAATTCAAAGAATGTGTCTTATTTGTACTTGTGCATAAAAAAAAACGCACTATTTTTTTATTGAGACTGGTGATCTCATCTCCATGAATCTTCCACAGACAGATGAAACAGGTGGGTGGAAATGAGATGTTGTACATAGTCTGCAGCCAGCACTCTAATATGACTACACCTCTTGATAAATTGTCATATGTTACTTTGTTGTGTAAGTAACTTGATCACCACATCTGTATTGTTGAGTGTGCATTAGTTTACTGATATTTATTACTATACTTTAATACCTTACAGAAAAACTCTGAGACCACTTATGCAAATGATAGTACCTGCATATTTTATGGGAAGAATAAAGTGAGCTAGGATCCCATATAACCTGTAAATATGTACTTGAACTACTATTTACACTGAAATGCTGAAACAATAAAATTTATGGTGGGAGCACAGAAATTGCAAGGAATACCACTCACTTGTGATTCCATAAAACTGCTACCTTTATAACTATGCAAATAAGCATGCCAAATTATGATGTTGCATGTGGGTGTGTTGCAAGAAGCTATTTAATGCTTACAATGTCTTTAAGACATGCACAATACAATTTATTACACAGTGAACTATATTCCAAAAATGCCTGTCCCTCTGAGATTCACATGCAAACAAAGCATTCTAAAATTATGCCATTCTTTCTGGCATTCACATTGCAGGCAAATGCATTACTGATACAAGTTATGAGAACTGATGCTGCACATCCTACAGTGAGGCGTTAACCTGTATGACATCAGCAGTGGTTCTAACTACACCAGGTCTCTGATAAGGCAGTTACTGACAGGTACCAGTTGGAATGAGTGGGATTCAGGATGTAGGGGATATATCTAAAGACACATACACACACACACACACACACACACACACACACACACACACACACACACACACACAGAGCCAAAACCACATTTCCAAAGACATCCTGCGGGCTGTAAATTCTTCACCATAAAATAACCAGACAGCGCAGTCCAGCAGGTAACTCCTAAACAGACGTTTTATTACTTAGAGTTAGCACACAGCCTGTGTGCCAACCCTCTCCCACTAGAAACAAGGGTCCACATAGCACTAGAAGTACCTAAATCTGCGATATTTCAACATCACGTGGATGGCACAGCAGGGGTGTCCCAGACTGCTGCATCTTGCATCCTGCAAATGCTCCTGGTTTTGGTGTGTCATGAAGCAGAGAGCAGGTTAGATATATATATATATATATATATATATATATATATCTATATATCTATATATATATATATATATATATATATATATATATATATATATATATATATATTTTTTTTTTTTTGTGCAGTGCTGTATACACAGTGATTATCTGAACAGTTTATTTCAGCTGTATATGGTTGGGCCCTTCCTGCTCTCAGTAATAGAGCAGGGATCATATCAACCACAGCCGAGTGCCACATATCCCCAAAACATTTCTATGAGCCAGTGTAAAGTTTTCCTCTGTGCCAGCGTTTAGACCCATGTACCCATAAAAGCCCTCAAGTAAAGATGGATCAATATACACTAAATGGAAGGAGTGGCATTCACTGACTGCCAAGTCATGTAGTCAGCACATAGTCATATTGTGATTTTTTTTTTCATGCATGTTCTGGATTTATGCATGATGCTCAAATTTAGAAGGCCTGTCAACTATGCAAGCATAGCCGACCTTAAGCATAGGCCAACTAGAAAATCCCCTAGGGTGCCACTCAAGTAGGGGTACTTTTCTAGTATTTATTTTATTTTATTTTTTGTAGTAAAGAAATGATTTCCTTAAAATATGTTTTATAAATACAGTTAAAAACTAAAAAGTAAGCCAAACTGTGGGAAAAAGGAAGAAAAAATTAATCTTTATGGTGTAGGTAGACCAGGATGGGGTCACCAAGTGATGTGGGTAAGCTGCTGTGGAGCCCTTTTACCTAGGTACCAAAAGCTGGCCCTGTATGCAGGTACCAGCCTAAGACAATGACAGCATTGAGAAGGTAACACTCAATCCCACTAGAAAGAAAGGTGCTAAAGGCACTGGGAATATTTACATCTATGACATTCGTCACCCCATGGATAACACAATAAGGGTGTCCCAGACAGTTGCATTTTGCATCCTGGAAGTGTTCCTGTTTGCATTAGCCAAAATAGTCATCCATTTATAGGCATATGGCACCACAGAGTACAGACACTTGCAGACACAAAGCAGTAAGATAAGAAAACACATCGTGAGACATGTACATGTCAGATTTTGTGATGAAATGGCCATGATGTGACACCAGCAGGGAGTCACAATATATTGCACTCTTCACACAACCCTAGGCAGCCTGTGTTTGTGTGCATATTAATGGCTATGGTATAATGTACACAGTAAAAATACAGAGCCATGTGATCAGGCACACCATGATGAGCTTAGCACTATCTGTTACTTCAAGGGTCTACCAGCAGCAGAAAGGGCAGATGACAAAAGGCAAACACTTCTCTGGTGTTACCATAACAACTATGGATGTGCACATCATGTCCACAACCATGTTCACACACACACACACACACACACACACACACACACACACACACACACACACACACACTCAGCATATAAAGTAAATACATTTGAATGAAAAGAACACTGTCCTGTGCAACCAAAATCTCTGCAAAATATGAAATATAAATGCTGATCTTTATACAGTAGCACCACTCAATCATTAGACTTTATGCCACAAGTGCAGCCTAATGATCGAGTCTTGATGAAGTAGAAGCACCACCACCAAATGATTTTGTATTCAATAATATGCATTATTATTAACATCATCAATAACAGAACATGGACACAATATGAACACAGTGAGAATGGTAGCATAAGCTTACCTGCTCTTGAGGCAATAGTAATATCAAGTCTCCTTGCACAGATCCTTGGCTCACTGTCATGATCATGCAGTGATCTAGAGAATTCTTCTCTATAATTTGGGTAGTTGGAGGTTAGCCCCATGAGCAGCATATCTGGTAGGTTTTATGGCATGATCATATAACTACGCATGATCATGCATATCAATGGCACAGCAACAGCATGCCTGTAATGTCTGGCCATTACTAGCAAAGTCATTCACTCTGTAAACCATAACCTCACAAATTCTATCATAGTTTCCATGGTCACTCCCCCTACCTAATAGTGTCATTCCATGGTGACATAGGACCTCCATGGTCATGTACATATATACAGTTATACATTTACTTATTCGCATTTTTAAAAGTACAGCTAAGAGTCAGGTGACATGTGATAATGTACTGAGCTCATTACTATTTACATCTGAACTATAACAGTGAGGCTTATCACTTTGATTAGTTCTGCAACAGGTAATACTGTGCACTCACAGAAACACACACACACACACACACACACACACACACACACACACACACACACACACACACACACACACACACACAAACACATGCAAAAACCACTGTTGTGATAAATTAGGATGTACAACTTTGCATCTTTGTGGCAGATTGCATAGATTTCCTAGATTGTCTCTCATAAAATCAGACACTAAGGAATGCGTAACATATCACATGATACAATGAACACAGAAAAGCTGGATGAGCCCTGAACCACAGTCAACTAAACAGCTATAACTGCGCATACAGCATGGACACTGGCGAAAATTCTGAGCAGATTTACTTTGATCTGTTCATAGTAATGGAAGCCACAGCAGATCAGTGACTTCCTGACATGTTTCATCACTAGCCTCACTCTAGTTGTCTTCTCATGATGTATGGACAGCACCATCTACTGCACAGCAGCCTCCAGTCTGTGGTGCACTGCACCAGATGCCTCCCACTAAACTGTGGCACAGTGGGTATCATCCGTGGTGAGTGTCACCATCTCATTCTGTAAAGGAAAAATGAAGGTGTCATTAATTAATGTGATATATCAGGCCAGACAACAGCTAAACACTACCTGTAGTAACAGTAGATAAAGTGTTCTGCAGAAAACAGTTATACACCATATACATAGTAAACTGCATTGACTCATAGTGCTATACAATGTATAAGATCAAAACAATTGTATGTCATAAATAAATATTGCCCATGAAAGGCAACTGCACTGGAGAATAAAATAATGCATCTGTGGACCACTTGACTCCTTAATATGACAAGTGCCAGCTCCATGGTATAGGACTGAATATCATCCAGATGACTTGAGATCAAATAATGCCATGGACATCTGTTGGATCTAGTAGGAGGTGGATAAAGGAATGAAAAGGTGCATACTTGTTTGCCTTTCCCAGGGAGAAGGTCTGGGGATTGGTGTTCTAGCACAGCATTCTACATGTGCTGACCCTGATGGAGGTTAGAGCTGATGAGATAGTAGGAGCTAAGATAGATAGTGGGCAATTTGGTTGCATTCCTACCCATTTTCCCATTCCCAGCAACCACACTACATTGCAATTTAACACAAAGAATAATTTCAACATACAGAAAGGGTGGGGCCAGACAAAGTTAAAAAAGCCCAAGGATGTGATCATTAGTGGCTGCTATCATGGCTACTCCACTCTCACATAACTTACATGCCAGTAAGAGGGGGCTGGTAACATACAAACTGGTTAACTATACAAATACAGCAAAATCTGTTACAGTAAAATCAAGGGTTAAGTGGATTTGAGGACTTAGGCAGAGGCTACCCTGCCAAAACAAACAGTCTGAACTTAGGGGAAAATTTAATTAATTAATTATTTAATTACTTAATTACTTAATTAATAATGTTATAGCATCCATGGTGTGCTAATTTACATGTGAGTTATGGTAATCATGGGATTGTGCATGGGCCATACCACATCACACTTACAAATTTTAACTTTACAGACACATAACAAAGAGAAATTGTGCACTTTGCAGACATGCATGCATTAACTGTGCAATCTCAACACAGGAATATGTCACAATACAGAGGTAGGTAAACAGCACACAAGGTAACAGACTAAAGTACAACAGGATCAGCAGCAATTTTCCATCCCACAATGCAATGGTGCACTTACATGATATCCAAACATAGTGGCCAACATGCTAACCATGTAAATGCAACATTAACAAGTGAAACATATAGGACACATGGCCAAGATGTCAAATAACATGGTGTCCCTTAGAGACCTAGTATATGGCTGTGTGGAAACATACTAAGTAGAACATGAAACAATGTAGTTAAAGTAATGTGGACCTTCCATGCTATAGACAGACAGATGCGAAACAATAATAGTAATATTAGTGCATAACTCACAAAGCAATTTTATCCTGGACTGTTATAGTGTAGTAATGGAATACATTTTGGAAATGGTATATGTATATCTGTGCAAAACAGCTCAAATTCCATGTGCAGTGAGTATATGTATATGCAGTACAGTAAAACAGATAAGCGAGATTGCCTAGCATATGAACACTACAAGTATGCCAGTCCCAAAACACATTAACAAATATATATCTCTTATTTCATTGTGAGGTGTGGATTGAGGCACCTGTGTATCATGTTTAGACAGTGCCCATCACAACATGGAAACATCCCCATACAGCATGTGGCAAGCCAAAATGGCATGCATGTCATTTACACCTTAAAAAACAATACACATATACAAATCCATGCACTCAGAATAGCTACATGATGCATGCTATGTCTACCACTAATGCTGATGACCATGTGAATGTGGACTGGTTGAAAAGAATTCTGCAGAACCCAATACAGGCTGTACACCAAATAGGACAGTGGGGACTATAACTTATCAGGTGATACTAATCTGCATATCACAAACAGACAACACCTTAAATGCAGTGTATGGTGGATTTCATCCGCTGGTATTCTAACCATAGAGAGGCCATCTGTTTTCTGTCAAACATGATAAGATATTTGTATGTGTTCACTGCCACACATATATCTCATATCATGTACAGTATGTACACCACCCATTGCCATGGATGCCTACATATTGCAGTTACAATCCACAAACCTCAATATGTACCTTCAGACAGGTATGCATTTATATGTAAGAACACAGGGAAACAAGCACATAGTAGAGGTACATTAAAGATGTGGTTGATAAGCAACATTAGTGGGGTGATAGCTGTAATGCAGAAAGTAACCTACTAAGTATGTGTCTGTATGACATAAATAACACCTAAATATGCATTAGGTATATTGTGTGTCTGATATCTATACACTTCATTGAAGTATGTTCTGCTGAGTGACTCTTTCATAAGAGAGTTGTACATTCTACTTTATCACAGTTAGTCTGATTGTGCTATCTGGCAGTTTGCTTTAAGTACTTTATTTTTCAATTTTTCCTCACTGTAGTGCAACTATAGAGTTGGTGTATATAATTAAGATTAAAGGGAATGCTGGGGCATGCACACCATATACAGAATGCAGGAAGCTAGCATCCCTTATCAAAAAGGTTTGTGTGTGTGTGTGTGTGTGTGTGTGTGTGTGTGTGTGTGTGTGTGTGTCTTTTTTATGTTTTTCAAATAGTGACTCATGCTTGAGATTATCGATTGAACACAAAGAGACCTGTGTAGTTTAGCATGTGTACATATATCCAAAGTATGAAATTCTGCAACCATAAATCTGAAAGGCACATCAATACAGATGCAGCAGTTCTTTAACAGAAACTGATCACCTGCATGTTTTGCCATAATTCCAAACAAAAAACAGGTGTACATGTGCATCACACAAGTCAATATTTACATTGTTCACTGCCACACATACATCTCATATCAAACACAGACTGTACAACACTCATTGCCATAGATGTACACATAATGCAAATTGTACGTGTTGCCATTGGTGACAGTAATACTCATATGGAATGGAAATCATATAATAATGTTTATATAATTGTACAGAACTGAAGAGACAGCATACCTTTGTCCAGAAATGTAACCTTTCAAAGGGATGTTGTCAAAGGAAAAATATACTTTAAAAATGATCAAAACACGGTAGGTTCAGGTTAAGGCACTTTAATCTTGCAGCAATGAGACAAAAATGTGCTAATACAGAGTTTGTCTAACCAGAAACAGGAAATACTTTCATTTTTATACATTCTTAAACTGGTTATGTCCTACCATGCTGACGTAACAGATTACCACCTTTTTCATCATCATCTGCTGACCATCTTTCCCATGAATTTCTGCTGATTTATCAATTTTTATGTGAAACTTCCTGAGGAAAACAACATGGCCTTGGTTACTCCCAGTTAAATACATGTTATGTTACATTCAAGATACTACTGCTAAATCAAGCACAAAGCTAGCAGTTCATTTCTCTAATAATCCTTTGTCTACTTTATCTCTAAATTACTACAGCTGCAGAGGTTCTGCTCCTCTGGACAGAGCTGTTTGTCTGAAATCATTACATTTATAACATAAGGCATTGTTCATTCATTCGCTTCTGACCTAGCAGATAAACACCTGCTTCTCAAGTACATTTCCACAAGGCATAAACAAGAATATTGCTGTGCTAGCAGTTACTAGGTCAGAGGGCAACTTGCAAGTTTCAGAAAGCATACTGCAGTTTTCAAAAAGCATCTTTTTCAGTCTCATATGAAACTCAATTTGTATAAAATACAGTGCATGAAAAGTAGAATGAAAAGTGTATTAAAATACTTGATTATTAATTTGGCATTAACCATGCACACATTAATACATATTTTTCTAACATTTCCCTCCTGTTAATACTTTTTTATTCTATTTTCAAAAAAGAATAAACAATTTGCTTCTTTTCCTAACCTCTTCCATTCAGAATTTGCAGTTAAGAAAGTCATTCAGTTTAAACTTTTATGAAATTGTTTCACATTCTAGCAGCTCTTCAAATTCAGTACTTTGATACATAGTCTCAGATATGGATATATCTATGAATTCTTTAACCAATCTCTTCATGCAGGGGATTCCACAACAAATACAAACTCCTATTAGGAGTAATCCTACCCCAATAGCAATCAATATGTTCATAAAAATGGAGCCCCACCCCCCCAAAGGCATTCTGGAAAAAGTCTGTCAGAGAGTTTGGGCCTGGCTTGGTCATGGCCGACACTTGCTGAATCACCTCGAGATGATCGTTAATCTCATGCTGATGGTCAGGAATAAATGCACAGCATTCTTCTTTGATTAAAGCGCAAGTTCCACCTCTCTCCGCTAGGGTGAAGTCAAGAGCCATTCGGTTTTGGGGCACTACAGTTCTCATGGCATTCAGTTCATCAGTTATCAATTCAAGAGCAGAAAAAGTCGCATTACTCATTACTTCGAGAAGTTTGGACAGTTTTCGCAGCTCCCATATTGATTTAACTGCACCATATGCAGGTAATATACCTGCCCAGGATATAACTGCATCTCTCAAGTCCATGTGCGCAAGCTTGGCTCCTACATCACGATGGTCTTTCCAGCCTGCTTCAATTTGTCCCACTGGATTCTCGGGTTTCTTAACAGTCTTTTTGGTTACTTCTCGAGTGTTTCGAATACTTCCTTGAGGCAAAACTGCAGTGTGTCAGATGGCCGGAACCAGGTACCCCAAAAAACAACTGCCAGACCAATTCTCAGGTAACCATTTATATGCTTTTTTACCACACACAAAATAACAGTCCTCTACCTTAGTTATTACTTTGTTATGAAATGACTGCCTTGCATGAAACATTTTCTTGTCTATTACAGATAACTGTTTAAAAAGTACAGGATTGTGTTGTACCTGGTCAAGAGCCTTATGCATAGATTTCAAAAATGAGTCATAATCTGTACTACAAGATCCACCCAAATCATTTGGTTTCCTATAACATTTATATTGTACTGTAACATTACACTTGCTCCCTCCCACTTGGATGGTATCATTCTTATAGAAACATACAATTCCTTTTTGTGTCACAGGCAAATACAGTGCTACCTTATCATGTGCTTTAATAGCGACTGTGTCAAAAACCACATTTTCCCAGGTCTCATTGACCTCTAGGGGGATAGCAGTCATTAATAAACCTCCGTATGCTGTTGGTATGGCCGTACAGACCCAGCAGTTCAAAACATTAAAAGTCTCAGCATACACACGTGTAATTGCCTGATAAGTGTTAAAGTTCAGATGCCAGTCTATGTTTGGTTCATTACGTCTAATCAGTTCAACCTTTGTGGCAGGAAAAAGGAGTGGCCACAACAAAAAGAACAGTGTGATTAATATTGCAATAAAAATTATCATACAAGTTTTCTGAGGTTGCTCAATGTCTCTATTCACTCTGTACCTGGCCATTTTGTTCTTGTTGTACAACAGTAACAAAGTTTTTGTCCAGTTTAAAGTTTTTAACCAGTTTACAGTGCGTCAAATGAATCCAGGAAGCTTGCTCTGCGATCTTGACTGCAGTGGATGTCGACAGTAGTACCTGGTACGGACCTTCCCACTTTGGAGAACTCCAATTCTTTCGCTTCACAATCTTCACTCAGACCCAGGTGCCTGGAGCTACTGGTGCTTCCGATTTCGGTTGCTCTTTATCTGAAACAGAATTTAACTGCAAAAGTTTGTTATTCAAAAATCGCCTCATATACCCTGCAAGTGAACTGTCAGCCTCCTGCTCTGTAGACATGAGAGGTTTCCACTGAGGTGTATAATATGCCCTCCCAAACAAAGTTTCAAAAGGAGTTAATCCCTTTGCATTTGGAACAGTTCTCATACTCAACAGTGCTAAAGGCAAACAGTGCACCCAGTTCTTCTGTGTTTCTGCTATCAGCTTCCCAAGTTTATTCTTCAACACCCCATTATGCCTCTCTACTAGCCCTGCAGATTGGGGGTGATAAGTGCAGTGGTTCTTTAACAATATCCCAAAATAGCGACTAAGTTGCTGAATCGTTTGGTTCACAAAATGCATCCCGTTATCACTATAAATCTTTTCTGGTATACCAAATCTGGGTATAATTTCTTTAACAAGGACCTTTGCAACAGTAGCTGCATCTGGATTTTTAGTTGGAAACGCTTCTACCCATTTGGAAAACATGTCTATAATAACAAGGCAATACTTCTTATTCTCACATTTATTCAATTCTATGAAATCCATACAAATAGTATGGAACGGATATGGTGGTGTAGGAAAATTTCCTTGCTTAGGCTTCAACACCCCTTGTGCATGATGCTTGTTACAAACATGGCATGCTGCACAAAAATTTTTTGTATAACTGGTAAATCCGTAGGTTGTAAATACTCGATTCACTAACTGTACCATCCCCCCTGTTGAGACATGGCTCTGCCCATGGCTCAACAATGCTGCATATCTAAATAAATTAGATGGCAAAATCGGTTTCTTCTCCTTGGAGATGTACAGTCCCTTTTCGAGGATTGCTCCTCGTTTTATCCACTTCTGTTTCTCTATATTTGTAGTAAGTGTCTGCATTGTTTTTAACATTTCTAAATCTAAAATTTCAGAGGGTTGTAATTCCTCACTCAAATGAAAAGTTTCTGTGGCTGAAGCTGCCTGTTTCGCAGCTGTATCAGCCCGTGCATTACCTTTTGAAATCCTGTCCTGTTGTTTCGTATGAGCTACGCATTTGCAAATAGCTACTTTTTTAGGTAACTGAATCGAATCTAACAAGTCTAAAATAAATTGCGCATGATTGATCAGTTTACCAGTAGATGTTATCATTCCTCTATTTTTCCACTGCTGCGCAAAAACATGTACAGTAGAAAAAGCATACTGACTGTCAGTATAAATGTTCACATTCTTACCTTCTGCTAAGGTATATGCCCTTGTCAAGGCAATCAATTCTGCCACTTGTGCAGATAAGTTGTGTGGTAAAGATTTTGCTTCTAAAGTTTCAGTATCAGAAACGACTGCATACCCCACTAGGTTCTGTCCTGTAGGATCCCTCCTGCATGAGCCGTCCACATAGTATGTCACCTCGGCATCATCCAAGGGAACATCCATAAGGTCTTGTCTAGGTAATGTCTTTTGCTCAATCTCCTGCAGGCAGCAGTGTGGTTTGCCATCTGCAGGGGTTGGAAGCAAAGTTAACGGATTCAAAGTTGTGCATTGTTCAATTGTCATATGAGGTTGGCTCAACAGTATGGTCATACAGGAAAGATGCCTAGCTGGAGAAAGATATGCTACTTTTTCTTGCAGTAAAATAATTGCGACTGCATGAGGCACTCTCAATGTGAGAGGGTGGAATAGATGTAACCAGGGAAGTACACAACACTGCTACACAAGATAACATATGCGTGGATGTTGCCTTGCAACATGCCTGTTGATCATCGGTGTATATCTATGGCATGTCAAAAAAACATGTTCAAACAATGCAGCATAGGCTGTTCCAATGCCCCTTGCAGTGACATCACCGAACAGGATGATAAAAAGATACAGGTGTTATGAGATGCATATATATATATATATATATATATATATATATATATATATATATATGTGTGTGTGTGTGTGGGTGTGTCTGTGTGTGTGTGTGTGTGTGACAAATAACGGCAATATGCAACACCCAATAAATGCAGGTATATTGCATGAAACAGTATGCTTACAGATATGCTGCATGTAACAGTATGCCACCAGGGGCTATGAAGCCTCAGGCATGATAAATCTGACACAAGCCAGGGACATACATATAATACAATCAGTGGGGTCAGGTAGCCAATGCACAACCTCCATATCACACAAGTGCTGGAGCAGCTCAAAATCCTATGTGTGATATGTCAGATTATTTCCTCTGCTACTGTTCATCCATATGCAATATATTTATTGCATCACTGAGAGGTGTATTGACCTTGTCTGCTATTTCTTTAATACTATATTATATCTCCTCCTGGCTGATCACCTGTTGAAGATTGGCTAACATTAAGCCATGTTTCCTGCTGTCTCCACAATGGAGCATAGGATGTTATCTTTTTTATTGGGCCCATTATTGACTAACATGTCCACTAAAACAACCCAGTGTACAAATTTTAATACCAATCACTGGGCTGAACTATAAACACATGCATACTTCTTTGAATTACTCACCAGGGTTCTCATTGGTCTTTCTCTGCTGCCATCCGTAACACATTACATGTAGAGGTAATGACAGCAGTGTCATACACCAATGGTGTCCTGGGCACACCTGTCAAATTCACTATCACCTACAACAACTCATTGTACTTTGAAAATGTAATATTCAGTTCTGGGGATTATCCATAACAGTGGTTAACCAAAACCATTATGTAAATGTATAGATAGAGAATTTATTTTACTTATTTACTTAGTTTGCAGTTTAGTAACTGGGGTGGGTAGACTGGTCTATGGACCATTTTCAGTGACAACCTGGGCCTCAGGCAAAAATACATTACAAATAAAGTACAGAGTTGCAGAAAGAATTCATTGAAATTTTCTGTGTTGACACATAATATGTAGGAAGTTAATGTTGTGGTGTAATTACAAAGCCAACATATTATTCAGACATTATTCATTGACTAGGAGTCTGCATGTCCTCCCTGTCTTCATATGAGGTTCCTCTACGTGCTCCATTTTCCAAACACATTTCAAAGATATGCAGTAGGTGGATTAGGCACTCTAAATTGGCAATAGCTGTGCATGCTAGAGTGTGGGGTGGTGTGGTGTGGTGTGGAAGAACTACCATGGCAGGTCTAGCCACCTGGTGGTGTAAACCTTGGCTCTAGGTGATTGTCACCATTGAGGTGACAGTATGACACCCTAACCCCATGTGCAAAAATGTGGATGGATGGATTATTCACTGACTAGCACTGGCATAAGTACTAGTTAACTCTGCATACTCTTTTAATTGATATACTAACCAGACTGAAAATGTATTCAAAGTGATTTACTTATATACAGTAAGTGCAGTAGAAACATGTGACAGCAAGAAACATTCTTTAATGTTACTTGGGCATTGATGAATATGGGCAAAAATTCATGTACATATGACATGCATGGTAGAATAACAGGTACCTTCTCATTACTACCACATCTGTCTATTAAATAAAGCATAAATATAGTAAGCACAGTAGTTATCTTTACAGAAAAGTGAAGAGGAACTGAGAAAATGGCCTATAGTACAGAAGTGCACTATTTAAGCATTTTCTTTAAAGCATTTACAGGAAACACCCTTATGGATATATTGGGAAAGTCTGGCGATGAAGCCCTGGATTGAGTCCTGTTTTTTTTTTTTCCCTTGTGGAACTTATTCCATAATGCAGGGCCACATTTGGAGAAGGTGTACTCTCAAATGACAGTTTTGAAAGGTGACTGTTTAAGAAGATACAGTTTTCTTGGCAACTTCTTAAAGGGTAAGTTTGTTCCCTGATTGGAAGTTTTCTTCAAAATTGGAGGAGGTTTGACCTTTCTGTCACTGGACGTGACTTGAGACTCTAAAGGAGATTGCAGTGATGTGTATGAAGGTCAGCAGATAATGCAAATCTGTAGATTTTGTTTTCAGCAACTTGTAGTCTATGCACGTTATAGGCCTAGTGAAAAAACAGAAAAGGCAGGATATACACAAATTTCAGTGAGAGGACATTTTAGTAAAGGCTTTGAAAGTAGCTGGAGTTAGCAGGTGAGAGATTCTATAGCTGAGTTTGACAGAAGGCTTTATATTGTCAGTATGTATGGAGAATATAAGGGAAAGTTCTTTGTTAAAGCCTAGATGTTGCTATGCTTATCAGTGTTGAACATGATTAGAAGGTTTAGCATTTTATAAGAAGTGTCAAAAAGTATCACATTGTTTTTTTTTCTTTAAAGTTTAATTAAACATTTGTTAGACTCTGCCCAGGAACACAAGTCTGTGAAGAACTGCTGAACAGGGGTTTGAAGTATAGAAGGGAACTTGTGAGATTGTTGGAAAAATATATTATCAGCATATAATGCAACACTCAATGCAAGATGGTCATCAATGAGGTTGTAAAAACAGTGACAATAGAAGGGGGCCTAGAACTGAATATTGTGGTACCCCAGTATTAGAGATACCAGAAGAAGATACTTGGTTGCTCCAAAGAATTTAAAATATACTGTTTTCTAGACAGCTTTGAAACCACATTGTGGTACTTTCAGCTTTGCAATGAGAATTGTGTGGCTTACAGTTTCAAAAGCTCTGGTCATGTCAATTAATATACCTGCTGTAGTTATGCCTTCATTTATGTTGTTGTTGTTGCATGCAGTATCTATTGCAGTGAGGAAGACTGTAGTAGTTCTAAACACATTTCTAAAACCATGTTGCTTATCTGAAAATAAGTCACAACTGTTGATGTGTTTATATAGATTTTGTTTCAAAAATTTTAGCCAGATGGAAACAATTGGATATAGGATGAATGTGTTTGTGATTTTGGGGTGAGTGTACTTTAGGAAGAAGAATTATTATGGAATATTTGGTAGGTGGAGGAACAGTCCTGGCAGAAAAATATAAATTAAATATGTAGATTTGATGTTTTGAGATTTTTATCAGTGTCTTTCACAAGGAAGGAAGGATGGAGGACAGTTAGCTGAGCAGAAGAGCATTTTAGGTGATTTGGTACAGGGTTAGTTTGTTTTGCTCATATCTCAGAGAAATAAAAAGCAGTGACATATTCAACCAGAGGGCATATAAGTTTTTGTGAGCGTAACCATTTGAAATGTCGGGACCTGCTAGAGCAAGTCCAGAAATACTGACTGGCCAAAAGATCAGACTTACAAATGTTAAGTGTGAGATGCCATTCATCAGAATATTTCCTTTTCTCTGAGGTATGGCGATCTCGGAGTCGGTATATATATAAGTTTGCGGGGGGTAGTGCAGGGAGGGGTCACACAAACAAATCAAACTAAAAGGAAAACCCATGACTGCAAATCAGAATCATAATATTTTTGGAGTGAGCTATAGAAATTGCTTATCTTAATGACAAAAATATCTTCTTTTGAATGCATATGCACTAGTACCTATGTTTTATTCACTGCCAAAGATTCACAAAACTAAATAAAATCCAGGAGATGGTGCAACATGTCAAATGCAAGTAATGTATTTAACTTTTTGAGAAAGGCAGTTGATGAAGAATTGCAGCCAATTATCAGACACGCACCTGCATAATAAGTAAAGAACATCTGAGATTTACATAAGTTAAAACATGCTATTTGGAAAACAGGTTATCTTTGGGTATCATTGAATGCATATGATTTATGTGCCACAATAGAGTATCTTAGCTATTTTAATACAGTAAGAGAACAGTCCAAGTGTATTTACAGTAAGAGAACAATTAAAAGACTGTGGTTGAGCTCACTATTTCTTGGAATTATTGTAAGAAATATTGACACTTTTTTAATGGCGACTTTTTTTCTGTATATAAAAGGGCCGGGAGAGGGCATCATTGCACCAGTTATACTAATTTTTATGACAGTTTTTAAGAATCACTACCTTTACTATGTTGAGTATTAATGAAGTTATAGTTTGTACCAGAAATATTGATGATTTGAAATTTACATGTAAGAAGAATTACACATTTTATATTTTAAACAGAAATGTTGATGATTTCTAATTAATGCATAAAGGAAATAACATTTTTTCAACTGTTAAATTTTTGCCCCTACGTGTGCCTGCTTTGACCTTTTGACAGGTCACAACACTCTCCTGCTTATCTGTTCCCTTTTTCAGTTAGGGGACATGCATTGTACAACCATCATGTAGGTAGTCATCAGTGTTTTATTTTTTGGGGGGGTTAAGCAGTACAGATCTAACCCTACACCTCAGTACATGCCATGAGACAGTATACTGGGGATGGAACTCACAACTGGCATGGAATGTGGAGTACATGTACCCCCATCTATGCATTGATGTAACCTAACTCAGTCCTGCCTTTACTTATTCAGCAAGCTGCTACCCTCTCACATCACCATGTCCCCAGTACCCACCATGAATTCTAAAGGGAGATATGTCCTTTCCATCCTACGACATTTCCACCCCCCCCCACCAGGAAGATGCAAGAAAGCAAAGCCTCATCATTCACCCCCTCTAGCCAGTTCCTCCAACATCCAGGTAAGTAATGTAATCCAGGTTGTCTGGATCACAGTGAACGATCCATCCCACAATGCCATACAGCCAGCCTTATATATGCATTTTACACTGGATACAAATCACACAAATATGAACTTTTAGAACTAACTTTGCAAGGAAACACTGTTTAGAAGATATAATATGCCCTATATAGAAAACCTCAGCATGCTAGCACTTTACTGCATGGCATAAGTTTTCATTCGCCACTCTTAACTTGTCTACCATACAGGTAATTCTTGAAAATTAAAAGTAATTGCACTCACATTCTGAACAGGGAGCATTAGAGGTAATAGAAATATAGTTGGCTGGGGGAATAAGGTTTAGACACACAAGAAATGCTTAGAAAATGCTAGAATTTTATGAATGGAATTATTAATAAATATGAATACATGGGAATTTTTCCACAGTGGAAAGAAGGGAAATGAAAGGAAAGGAAAGAAAAGGAAAGGAAAGAAAAGGAAAGGAAAGGAAAGGAAAGGAAAGGAAAGGAAAGGAAAGGAAAGGAAAGGAAAAGGGCAGCTGACAAGGAAGCATGAATTTGCCTAGGAGTATGGCGCACTGGCAAAATGACGTGATTTAAATTTTATAAAGACAAATGTTATTCTCTGGCAACATTCCATACAAAAGCTGCTAACAAATTTGTATCTTAGTGCTTCATTCAAAGTATCACCAAACTCATAGTTTGTCAATGGCAGTTAGTATTGTAAACTATTAGTGAGCTGCTTCCTGTTACCAAAGGGTAGAGGGTTTGGTCATGGTCTCAAGCTAAATGCCAAAAAAATGCACAGTCATCCCATTTGGGAAAAACAAAACACCCACAAATTACCACATAGGTGGCAGCCCCCTTAATAGAGAAGAGGTAATAAGAGATCTGGAGACCCAGGTAGATAGTAATCTCTCCTTTGACATTCATATTGCCAAAGTAGTTATGAAATCCTTCTATGTAGCCCATATAATTACTAAAGGGTTCGCATCTAGAAATAAAGAGGTTATAGTGCCCCTCTACTCGTCACTCATCAGACCCATCATAGAGTACAATGCTCCATTTGGGAAGTACCTCACAAGACACTTCCAACAGCTGGAAAGACCACAAAAGTACCTCACCAAGAGGATTACTGGCCTCAAACATATGTCCTATGCAGCCCGACTGGAAAAACTCCGGCTGTACTCAGTGGCATATCGCTTACTCAGAGGTGATCTCTGCCTGACTTACAAAGCCATATCCAACTCAGAATTGATGGACATGCTCCACTTAAAGAAATCCAAGTCACTGCGAGCCATGCGCTCTAGTGAGCTAAACCTCACCACAACAATAAATAGAACATGCTGGAGGGATAGATTCCTGTCACAGAGACTCCCCATGCTTTGGAACAAAATTCCTAACTACATTAGGCAGAGCCCCTCACTAACACTCTTCAAGTGAAACCTTGACGAGTGGATGGGTAACAGAAAATACACCCCTGGGATCATTTTATTGGCTCTGCTTGACTGAGGCTCAGTTAATTAATCAATGGGGCAGCAAAAGCTGACACACTCTGGCTAGGCTTATAAATGCCCTCGGGCAGATAGCCTAGTACCTACCTATGAACCTATGATTCCTTCTACCTCCATATATGTGACTCTTACCAAGGCACTTATCTAAGCAGTGCTCCGGAGTCCTCCATGTATTCTTGTGTCCCATGGGTTTACCTGGTTAACAATGTACTAAAAGAAGTGTTTTATTTAGCAATCCATGTTTACAGGAGTGGATGTCACAAGTGTGTGAGACTTCTGTCTTTTATAATGCTAAATTTACAGCAGAATTTCGTATTGAGGTTATCTACCTCCAAAGAGAAATTAGTTGTACCATTTTACACCACCTAAAAACATGTTTAAGTGTCACAGAATATTGTGGTTAAGCAAAGTAGGATCAATGGTGGAGAATAAATGGTGAAAGGTATGAAGTATAGTCTTTTGCAACATGTTTGATGGCAAAAGTTAAATACATTGTTGAGCTTGTAATTAAGACATTATTTGTACTACTATACAAAATTTCAAAACAAAAATGTAAAAACATATAAAATACTTATGTTGTTGCAATCCATTTAATGTTGTAGGAAAGCATTTTAGAATATCACACTGCTGATAGTTGCATAGTTACGTATTAGGCTAACTGCTCTTGCAGGCCATATTAAGCCTAGCCAATTTCCTTCCAAAGGTGTCAATCATGCCCTGTACCTTGTGTTTGTGAAGTGCATACCTTAATCATGATGGTCTCTTCTCTAACCTCTAGAATTATACTTGTTTTAAAAAACTTTATAATGAACCAGACAGCATTATAAAAATTATTTAAAAATGCTGGAAAATAACTGTTTTGAGGATACTCTGTTACACTGTGGCATCAATATTGTATTACATTTAAAGGATCTTATGTGATCATATCTCTTTAGGAAATTAAGGTTCTTTTACAATTATGCCTCTTTAACAGCATTTTATTTGGTAATGTCTTTCTAACTGAAATTAATTCTTTATGGTATTTAAATAAAGTAGTTTGCAATGGTCAATATTCCTGTGAAGGAATTGAACCAATATGCTAAATTAATAAGGTCTATGCTTATTTTGAATGAGATTGATATGTTTGTCTGTAATTTTCACACTGAATGCTACCAAAAATGCTATTAGAAATATAAAATTTAATTCAGATAACAGAATTCTCGGACAAGTTTTACCTAGAAATGCCAATAAGAAATCTATGTCTTAATGTCTCATTCAAGGTTGCACCAAATTCAGAATTTGCTGTACATTTCTTCAACTCAGCTGCTTATGATATCATCAATCATTGGCCTTTTGACAGAAATGATGAAAATGAATTATTTCCATTATTATTAACAGCCTGGGTTTTAAATGATCTTTTAACATTTAATAGATTTTCTTGTAGCTTTTTTTCAGTTAGTTTAGTTTCATTGGCTGAACAAAGTTTTGAAGTAGCAGATGTATGAAAGCATTCATAAGACTCAGTGATATCACCATGTGCTTATCTTCAATAATGTTGTTTGCAATGGAAAAAAATATTCCATTCTTTCTATGTATAGCAAGCCTGACAACATCAATTCTTCCCAAATTAATAATTTTTGTAGTTGTACAGTTTTATTACTTCACTTTTTCTTTTGAATGTACTGTATTAAAATGGATAATAAGATCAACTATATTCATTAGGCACACATTTTTATCTGAACATTAGACTTGTGAAAATGTAGTCTATATTGCACAATGATTCAGTATAACATAGTTTTGGTGTACTTGTGTCAAGAGTCTTCTTAATAAAATTTGCTTTAAAAATGAGTAGGAAGGCAATATTAATTCAACAACAATCAGTCTATTGGTGGATGAAGTCAATAACCCCATCCTTAGAGCTTGCTTCCCAACTCAGCACCCTTCAAGGAATAATGCATGAAGGATAGTTACTGAACGTTTTTCTATAACAAGAGGGGTTGCCATACACTCTTGCACAATGCATTCTTGCTCCTCATAGTTGACTGATAGCTTCCATTAAAGATCATCAGTCCATCCAGGACTGCACATACCTCTCAGTACAGGTCAGTTTCTGAAACGTGATGCCCTCCATTATCAAGCTCTCTTGCTCCTATCCCAAATGCATTCTCAGCCACAAAAAGCATTATGCCTATTACAGTGACTCTCATGGAATAAAACAGTATGCCTATTATAGTGACTATCATGGAATAAAATAGTATGCCTATTACAGTGACTATCATGGAATAAAACAGTATGCCTATTACAGTGACTCTCATGGAATAAAACAGTATGCCTATTACAGTGACTATCATGGAATAAAGCAGTACACCTATTACAGTGACTATCATGGAATAAAGCAGTATGCCTATTACAGTGACTATCATGGAATACAGTAGTATGCCTATTACAGTGACTATCATGGAATAAAGCAGTGTGCATATTACGATGGCTATCATGGAATAATAATCACCATGGTAAAAATATAGGAATAAAATAAGTGTCCCATTGTTAGAGTACATTAATTTAGTTTCTTTTTGTATCAACATGCCTTTGATATGTACAAACTGTTGTAGATTAAGAAAATGCTCTCTTAACATATATTTTAGTTGTATATTGCAGTTTTTAAAGAATATTTCATGCACCAGTTTGAAATAGGACAAAAATCAGTTAATAACTCCCACTGATAATCCATTGCCTACTGGAAAGCAACAGACTGAATGGCTTCCAAGCAGTGCTTTCAGCTGTACTGAAACACTAACAAGGTGATGGTCGTTACAAGGTGAGGAATGTTAAGGGAGAGTCACCACAATAAGATCAAGACGTTTTGTCACCTGAGGCAGTAGAAGACAAAGGAAAATAAGAGGCTTGCTGTATAATATCTTTACAGTGTAATCAAATGTTTTGTTTTTATTCATTTTTAGTAAATTGGCAAGTATTTTGTGTCTTGTGTATGCATTTTGTTACATGTCTTGCCATACTGTAGCTGACAGTCTTCAATTATGTATTATATGATTTCTTATATGTTCTGTAAATGGGGTTACTTATATTTCTGTGACATTCTACTGTAGAATACATCTGAGATACACAATCTATAGTTATTTAATTCACTTTTAAGACTTTATACAGTTGATCACAACATGTTAGCTTTCTTTATGTTATATGCAATAAGTCAACAGCAGAGAGGCATCATGTATATTATTAAAATGTTAAATCTTGAGTCACATGAGGTGAAGATCTTGATGGTCCAGCAATGACTGTACACAATGTTAGCAAAGCTGACACTGATGAATAGCATAGTGCTGTATTCGCAATGAGATTCTACTAGCCTCTTGTCCATCTATATAGGCTACATTCTACAAGACCACCCAAAATCCATTCAATACCATTGTAAATTTACAGCATCACATCTTGTTCAAAGATTCATAGGATGTGACTAAGCTAATGACCCAGGTGGCCTTTCTAAGCCTATCCAAATTTTCCCAAAAGAATAATGAAGTCCTGTATCCAAATAGGACAGTGAGGTCCAGGCATTTATAAGCTACCTTTGTCCATAATGCACATGGGTGCCGGCCCAGTTTAAATTCTCTGTTCAACATGCACTGGTCTAGGTTGTGCTCAGCTTAACATGGATTTGAAGCTTGTTCCATAGGATGGGTCAGTCTGTTGGACACATATCTGTCTCTTCATCATGTTCTGCCTAAGTCACAGACAAAATTCAGGCTCCTAGATGTTGTATTTCTGGCACTCTTTGACTTAACAAATATGCAGGAGATTTGTAAGTGTGAGGTTTCTGGATGCCTTGTAAATTAGGCATAGATCAACCCTCAGCAATTTATAAGAAATTGTGTATAGGGAAAGGGCTTTAATGCACTCTTTATAAGGCAGGTTTGTTATTCCTTGTATTCTTTTTGTAAGGAACCACTGAGGTTGCTCTAATTGCTGAATGTGCCTGGTCAGGTAAATACCAAAGGCAGCATTGTACTGTATGATTGATTGGTTTGCTTAGGGCACAGTACAGTGGTATAATGACCTATATGCCTTTATTATAATTTGTGCAACATAAAAGGATTTCCTCACCACTGTGGCCACATGTGGTTGAAGGTAAGTTTACTGTCTATGTGTGTACCTTATTCCCTGTCCACTGGGTCAACTCTTAGAGGTATATTATCAACAAGGTAATTAGCTGCCATGGCTGCCTTCCCAAAGGGAGCAATTATGTATTTCTTAGCACTGTGTTTAAGACCATGGCTTTGGCACCATTTGTTAGCCAGAGATGGGCCTTCTTGAAGAATGCTAGTGTCTGCAGGGGCGTTTACAGTCCCAGCTTGCAATTATTTGCAATCCTAGTCAGCCAGAAACATTCAGAATTCACTTCCATTTCAGATAAATAAATACCAAAAAGAAGTGAGCTCTGTACTGAGCCCTGGGGGACTCCTCTAGTGACTGGCCTCTTGGTGGATGTGGCCTCATCTGTTTTGACCTTCTACATCCTATCAGTGACCCTGTTGGCTATCCATTGGGTGATAAAATGGTTTATACCTAAATTAGTGAGGTTGCCTGTAATGCCTAAGTGGAGTATTGAATCAAAAGCTTTGGCCAGGCTGAAGTAAGCTGTGTGCACAGTCTTGACTTCATCCAGAATTCACTAGATTTATTAGGCATAACCTTCATTTACCAAAGCCGAACTGTGATGGGTCCAGCATTTGCAGGCTACCTAGATCCTATTTTTCATGTCCCTGATGATTCTTTCCATGGCTTTACATATAAGGCTGCTCAGAATTTTTTGCCTGTAGTTACCCAGATCAGTGGTTAGACGTCACTTGTGTATGGGAATGACTGTAGCCATTTTCCATTCCTTGGGCACAAAATCTGACTATAGGCTCCAGTTGAAAAGTGATTCAAGTGGATCAGAGAGGTCATGTTTCATGCTATTTATTAAGCATCTTT
The DNA here is from genome assembly GCF_019279795.1 of Protopterus annectens. Taxonomy (NCBI): domain Eukaryota; kingdom Metazoa; phylum Chordata; order Ceratodontiformes; family Protopteridae; genus Protopterus; species Protopterus annectens. Next base: position 817,101,567 of record NC_056731.1, on the reverse strand, counting down.
GGATTCCTAGGATGTTATCAGGGCCCATCAATGCAGTGATCTTGACCTTGGAAAGTGCATTAATGATCTGTTCCCTAGTAATGGCTGGGAGATTGAGGTATGCAATATTTTCTTTGGACTATTGGGGGGAGGGATTTGAGCTGAACCTGTCAGCTGAAGTGCTGCTAATGGCTTCCAGTTTAGCATTTGAAGTATTAATTAACCCTCTTAGTTGCCTATTTAGATTGGTCAGGGGGCTTTTAGAGTGTAGGGCTTTGTTCCTCCCATGCTTGACCAAGATTTTTTTTTTTTGTTGTATAGCCAATTGATATTGTGATTCCACCAGGGCAGCTTGTCTTTGAGTTTGTCTTATTCTTAATACAAGTGGGCACAGCTCATTCTATACAGCTATTGATATGGCTGTACAGAGATTCTGTAAATAGCTCAACATATGCTATGGTGTTTACTGGGTTTGGGGGTGACTGGAATTTTGCCAAGGTGCCACTTAGTAAAGAGAGGTTAGCCTTGGAATTTAATTTTTATTTCTAGCAATACTGCCTTATAGTCAGATTTGAGGAGCAAAGACATTACATTGGGTGCTACACATTCTAATACATACATACATACATACATAAATACATACAAATATTCCAAGCACGGGCATTAATGCTCTTCTAGCCTGCCAATATACCAAAACAGTTGTTCTCATAATAAGTGTCCATCCTGTTCTTAAAAATATCTAAACTAGTGCTTGCTTTCATGTAGTTTGGTAGTCTGCTCCATGCATCAGCTGTTTGGTAATCTGTTCCATGCTTCAGCTGTTCTTTCAGAGAACCAACTAGTACACTTCTCATTCCTATAGAATATTCTACATAGGTTGTCTGACAATTCCTACTACTTTTTGAAAACCCAAACATTCCCAGAGAGAGAGTTGGCTCTAAATGTCCTATATACCTGGTTAAGATCTCCTCTTAGATATCTATAAGAGACACTGTACAAATTCATATATTTTAGTATTTCATAATAACTTAAATTTTCACATCCATGGATGCTCTTGATATGTTTCCATTGTACTCTTTCCAGTTTACTCATGATTATTCTCTTATAAGGTTTCCTGATTGTTATTCCATACTCAAGTTTGGGTCTAAACTAATTAACAAATAATTACATCATTTCTGATTTCCTAGGCTTTATAAATCTTTTTATACAATCTATACTTCTATAACCATCATTAACCAATTGGTTGATATAATTAGAAAAATGCAAATACCCACTTCCTTACATAAATCTACACTTTCAATCACTGTGAGATGGATTAAATATTCACTTTTCAATTTATGTTCCCCAAATCTCATATGCTTAGTTTTTGATGTATTATTCACCTGTGCCCAAATGGTCAATTTAGTTAAGTTCTTTTGAATTCATGCCCTATCTGTACCACATGTAAGCAGTTTACCCAAATTCAGGTAAGCTGCATGCAGACTGTAGAACACCTCTGATAAAAAAGTTAGGTCTGAAAGATACAATCTAAACAAGTAAGGGCCTAGGACAGAGCTTGGTGGGACACCCTGATTGTAACCAAGAATTTCAACTGCATTTGGTGTTTGAAACATGCCATGTCTTATTTGTAAGCCATGCAGCTATCATCTTATCAAGAGCAAATTAATGCCTTGTTGTAATTTATTGATCAGTGGTTTTGTGTATGGTCATGTCAAATGCTGAAGTTAAATCTATGTAAATTACATCATGGCACAATTCTTCACTCATAGCTGATACTGTATTGTTATAGAACATCATGTTACAGGTGGTAATAGATCTGTTTTCACCATATGCATGCTAATATATGGTTTCAAGTCCCAAATTTTCAGTTCTGGCAATAACTTATCTAATATTAAAGGAGTATCACTTCCCCTTGTTCGTGAGTACAAGGTCAAGGATGTTTGTACCCTGCTAGGAGACTGAATCAACTGTTCCAGGATGTTGGTATTAACAAAGTTTAGGAATTCTTGGGTTTGTGTATTAGAAGTGGTGCAGGATTCCCAGTCTATAGAGGAGTAGTTGAGATCCCCCTTAAATATCATATTTGGTTGAATGGTGAGGAACTCTAGTACATTATCGATTACCTGGGACATGGAGGAGGACCTGTAGGTTACAAGGATAGAGTAAGATAACCTGTTTGTTGTGAGTTGCACATGTATGTGTTCTAGTGGGTCATACACTAATCTGGATGTGAGGTTGTTTTTAATATAGACATACTCTTCCACATTTAGTGCCCTCACATCGCAACAAGATTGGACACAGAGAGAGTCAGGAAGTGCATATCCATGGCTATTGATCTACTAGTGGAGCATGTTTGCAAAGGTATATACATCCTATATGGGAAAAGTACCTGTGCACTCCACAAAAGATAGTTACCATCTGTTTTACCCCTCTGAAGTTAAGATGAGGATGAAAATAAAAGTACAAATGGCCACATGCATGAAATATACAACTTAGAGGGGAAACCAGAGTACCTAGATAAAACCAAGAGAAATGTTCAAATGCAAACTCCACACAAAAGTAATCAAAGACAAAAACTCTACCAGAGAACCAAGTATAATGGGATGAAAATGCTGTGCCAATGTGTCAGTGTCAGTTTCTATCATATAGAACCTGTTGGTTGGTGTTTGTGATGAAAAGAGAAAGAAAGTATGGCTAACTTGCTACTTTTAGATACACTACAATTCCTCCCATGACACACACTATGATGCCCCTGCAATGGACCAGTAATCAAGGAGCCTGAATCTTCACCACTGGCAGCACTGGGGAACATACCCACTGGGATGATGACAAGTACACACACAGTAAAGTGCAATTTCCCTTAAGAGCACACAGAGATCACAGTAAGTCTGGGGCTGCTTTCTCCCTCTTTCTTCAGATCCCCAATAATAGTCCCCACTGGAACAACTATAGGGTTGAGATCTGAGCTGAGTGGCCAAACCAAGATCTCCAGCACCCTCTCTGTCCAACCAGTGCTTCATGTCCCTACCCAAGTAGCTGACACACACATTCTTTGAGGTTTGATTTATATACAAACACACACACACCTGGGAAAGGCTGGCACAGGTTTACTAGCTATGCCCCCTTCTTCTCAGACTATAAGGTAGTTCTGTCTGTCACCAGCCACTCTTTATCAGCTACTTTAAGGTCATTAACAAACGGTGTCCAATTCTACTGCGCAGTGTTACTATTAATCCAAATGGTAGTTTGACCAAGTGCAAAGCTATTTAGGAGTGGCCAGTACAGTGTCTCCAAATAGATATGCAAGTAGTCTAAGAGCTTAAATATGCCCCACAGATATCAGCCACAAAGATAGGTTTAAACATATTTAATAATAAATAATAAAAGAACAAGACAATACTCAATAAGTAATCACTTACATCAGAGTTCAAAATCACAGGAAATATTTAAAACAACATTGTAGGATAGTCTCAAATAAAGAAAGAAAACATCTAAACTTTACTTTACTATATTCCTATCCAAATCTAAGAGTCACTATGCCCTAAAAACTTGCTTACAGCAAGGCAAATGCAGAGATAGTGATGAGTGGATGTTCTTGTTAAGTTAAAGACAAAATACAAAGTGCCCTGTTTCTCTCTCTCAGAGTTCTTAAATTAATATCAAATATTACTGCTGGGATACTTGCAGTATGACATCACTTTTGGTCACCTGACTTTAGTTCCCAAGCTAAACCCCCATTGTAGAATTTGGCATCTCCCTTTGAAAATACATAGGCAAAGGCTTTTGCTCAGAGCTGTGCAGCTGTTGGAAGTCATAAAGCTAAAATACTTCCACATCCTAATCTTAGTAGTTATCGCTCTTTCAAGGCAACACATAGAGTCCCCTGGTGTACACATCCTGTCTCCTGTTGACTGAAACTGAAAGATAACATCTCTTGTTTTGGCCCAGCAAAAAAAGTACTTAAATCTCAACTATTCTTAAGTTTTTCAGGTTAATCTCCTGCTAATATATATATATATATATATATATATATATATATATATATATATATATATATATATGTATGTATATAAACTGTTGCACTAGTGCATGTACATTTCTGCTCAGTACTTTAAAAATACCTCTTCTGTTCCAGCAGCTTGATAGCTTGATATAAACATAACATATAGTTCTAATACATTTGTAATACAAGCATATGACTCATGTTGATATTCACAAATGCCATATGATTATTTATAAACTTCCAGATAGCTGTGCTGGCAGTATCTCTTTCTGTTGTGCTTCTATATAAATCATATTAATATTCACAAAATGACATATAATTATTTACAAAATTCCAGATAGCTGGGCTGGTGGTATTTCTCTTTGTCACACACCCCCCTTCGAAAACTCAAGCTAGTTTTTCAAGTGACCCTTGCGAAATGTTGCTTGAGAGGGTGAGCCTATCTGGGAATACCTTACCTATTTCTTGTCTTGGGATTCCAGCTGCCTTGGCATTGCTGAACCCAGTACAGTACTGCACTGTCCCATCACATACCTGCAACCCTAGGCTCCACCATAGTAATTTGGGATTTGGCTGGCTGCTCCCTGTAGCCATAGATCCCCCTCAGTCTCCTCCTGCCTTGTACTGCAAATACTTAGCACCAGGGCATCCCTATCATGGCAAGGTTTCATCATGTTAGCATGGTACAATTTGTGCCCCTGGCTCCTACCTAGCAGTTCTACCATGTAGTTAACATCACTTACCTTCCTTACCACCCTGAAGGATCCCTCCCAAGCTGCCTGCAGCTTGGTGTGTCTGACAGGAATGAGAACCATTACCTGCTGCCACACACCATACTCTCTAGCTCAAACATTCCTGTCATACCAGACCTTTGTCTGATGTTGGGCTTCTGCCAGGTTCTCCTGGGCCAAGTCCATGAGCTCCCTGAGCCTTGTCCTGAGGTTTAGGACATATGCCACAATGGATTCCTCGTGAGATTCACACTCACACTCCCACTCATCTCAAATCAAATCTAGAAGTCCTTTCACCCTATGCCAATACAGCAACTGAAAGGGTGAAAACCCTATGGATTCCTGGGGAACCTCTTTGTAAGCAAACAACAGATGGGGCAAATATTTGTCCCACTCCAACTTGAACTGGTCTGTAAATGCCTGTACATGGACTTGAGTGTAGAGATTAACCTCTCCACAAGGCCATTAGTCTGGGGATGGTAGGGGGTGGTCGTTGGGTGTTTCACCCCACAGTGCTTCCACATTCAAGCCAGCAAGTCTGACGTGAAATTGACACCTCCGGCAGTCAGTATTTCTTTTGGGAAACCTATCCTGCTGTAAATCTCTAACAAGGCATTTGCCACCTTTTCTGTCTCAATGGAGGACAGACCTACTGCCTCAGGGTATCTGGTAACATAATCTACTACCACTGGGATATACTTTATCCCTATGGAACTTGGGGTACTCAGAGGCCCCACAATATCCATAGCTACCTTCTGAAATGGTTCCTCAATCACAGACAAAGGCATCAAAGGAGCTTTTACCTTGTCTCCTGCCTTGCCTACCTTTGGGCACTGCTCACAGATTCTGCAGTACCCTGTTACATCTTTGGAAATCCCAGGCTAATAAACGTTCTGCATAATATGCCTCTTTGTACACTTTATGCCCATATGACCTGCAAAGGAAATATCATGGGCTATGGCTAAAAGTGCCAAATGGTAGGCTCTGGGCACTACCAACTGATGTATTCCCTCACCCTCTAGCCCTCCCTCAGGGGTCCACTCTCTATACAGTAACCCTCTGCCCCAGTATACAGATTTACCCTTCCCTTGAAAATCAGGTGCCTCACCAGCTACCTCTTTCAGGCCTTGTAATTTAGGGTCTGAGAGCTGAGCCTGCCTCAGCTCTCTCTTGGTAACCCTTCCCAGCTCCCCTTCCACAGGAAGTCTGGTATTCTCTGGGTATCCTCTGAGAGCAGTGCCTCACTGTCAGCATAGGTACTACTACTAACCTCTGCCCTTGCCATCACTCTATCCAAAGGAACATCAGAACCCACAAGTAGATGTGGCTCACCTTCAGTATCACTGCTACAGGGTAGCTCCCTCCCTGAAGTAACCACATCACCGGACCTGGCTGCAAGTGTGTAGTTGGTCTGGGTCCCCCCAGGCTACCAGACCCATATACTTGTCTCCAAGCCTGACTGCATGCAATTGCATGCACACAGGTACCTCATTACCAAAATCATTCCCTATCAGGACATCTGCAGGGATATCCTGAAACACACCTACTTGCTGGCTTTCTTTTTCACCCTCTCATTCAAGGTGAACCCTAGCCAAAGGTATTTGGAATGGAGCCCTCCTAAAGCTTTGACTGGAGTAGACTGCCCAAGCAAGTAGTGTTCGTCCTTAACATTTGCAGGCTTCATAATGGTTAGGTTAGAGGCTGTGTCTCTCTTAGCAGTGGCCTCTTTCCCATCCACTAAGATAGGATATAACCTCTTGTGGTAGTTTGGTCCCCTTGTTGTCTTGAGACAACTTACTACTTGCATTTTGTCATTCACACTTACTGGCTCTCCCAACTTTTGTTCCCCACCTTGCTTCCATGGACATCTATATGCTACATGGTCACACTGGTTGCATTTAAAATCATTTAACCCTTGGTCCTGGACATGTATCTGGACTAGTGTCTTCCCCTGCTACTGGCAGACTCTGTTGGGATGGTCTAGGCTGCCCACCAAGGGTTCCCTTGGACCCATGAGCAGCAGTGAGTATCCCTTTTCTGTGCAGTGATGCCCTGCTTGCTAGGTATAGGTCTCCCTTCTTCCCCAACTTGTCTGCAGGATTGCATTGTCTATCTGGTGACCAGATACTCATGTCCTCAGGCAAAGTTCTAATGGCTTGTTCCCTCACCAAAAGGTCTGCCAGCCCTTTAGAAGAAGTCACCTGACATACACTCACTCACCTATGAAAATAAGTGCTTAGTTTAGCAATATTTTCACACACACTTTCATCTGCCTTGCATTTATGCTCACAAAACTTTTTCCTATAAGCATCAGGTGTTAACTTGTAACATTCTAACAAACAATTTTTTGACAATATTATAATTTAAACAATCAGTATCAGACCATTTAGAAATAGCAGTTACAGCTTTGACACGGAGTAAGGGGGTCAAGAACTGCACCCAGAGCCATTGGTCAGCATTATACTGTTTACATACCCTTTCACACATATGAATGAAATTATCAAACTGTCCCCCCTCTGTAAATTGAGGAATACATTTACTGACCTTTGCTGTTTATAGGGTTCAGTTACTCCCTTCCCATTACCTCCATGACCCTGGCAAAGAGTCAGTATCTCCTTTTCATGTTGCTTCTGCCTCTCATTTTCCTCAGCTTCCAGACATCATAGTTTCTCTGCTGCTTCTGTTTCAAAATTCTTGCCCTCCAGTTCAAGTCTCTTTAACTCCAGACAGATTTTTAAGTCCTCTGTGGAAAGGTTGAACTGTCCATTTTCTGAGACTGGTACATCTCCAAGGCCAGCCTGGTTGTCCTCCTGACTGCTGGTCTGCAATGCAGCTGTGCCCAAGGCTACAGTAATTTCTGCCTTAGTCAGGTTGGCATGCACCTGTCTCAGCCAACTGGCTCTTTGCCAGCTTGCCATACTCCTCTGCTGACATGCTTGCCTGCTTTCCCTGATGAACTAAGCAAACAAAAAAAATAAATAAAACAATTGTGATATGAAACTCTGAATGTTCAGTGTGTGGCTGATTAAGAGTACAAACACCTTCCTTACTGACCACTGTTTACAGGTTATAGTAATTCAGTATCCATACCACCAAATACCAGTATGTAGATCACCACTATAAGCCAATTAATATGTGATGTGTATGTACCACCAATGCCAACCTATTATGTGATGTGGATATCCCACCACTGCCAACCAATTAATATGTGTTGTGGCAATCCCACCACTGCCAACCAATTAATATGTGATGCCCCTGCACTGGTACAGTAATCAAAAAGCCTCAATCATCACCACTGGCAAATGTGGGGAACATACAGACTGGGAGGATGACAAGTACACACACAGTAAAGTGCAATTTCCCTTAAGAGCACACAAAGATCACAGTAAGTCTGGGTCTCGTTTCTCCCTCTTTCTCCAGATCCCCAATGAGACTCCCCACTGGCAAATCTATAGGGTTGAGATCTGAGCTGAGTGGCCAAACCAAGATCTCCAGCCCCCTCTCTGTCCAACCAGTGCTTCATGTCCCTGCCCAAGTAGCTGACACACACACTCGTTGAGGTTTGATTTATATACAAACACACACACACATGGAAAAGGCTGGCACAGGTTTACTAGCTATGCCCCCTTCTTCCCAGACTATAAGGTAGTTCTGTCTGTCACCAGCCAATCTTTATCAGCTACTTTAAGGCCATTAACAAATGGTTTCCAATTCTACTGTGTAATGTTACTATTAATCCAAATGGTAGTTTGACCAAGTGCAAGGCTATTTAGGAGTGGCCAGTACAGTGTCACCAAACAGATATATGCAAGTAGTCTAAGAGCTTAAATATGTCTCACAGATATCAGCCAGAAAGATTGGTTTAAACATATTTAATAATAAATAATAAAAGAACAAGACAATACTCAGTAAGTAATCACATACAACAGAGTTCAAAATCACAGGAAATATTTAAAACAACATTGTAGCACAGTCTCAAATAAATAAAGAAAACATCTAAACTTTACTTTAATATATTCCTATCCAAATCTAAAAGAGTTACTATGCCCTAAAAACTTGCTTACGGCAAGGCAAGTGCAGAGATAGTGATGAGTGGATGTTCTTGTTAGGTCAAAGACAAAATACAAAGTGCACTGTTCCTCTCTCTCAGAGAGTTCTTAAATTAATATCAAATATTACTGCTGGGATACTTGCAGCATGACATCATTGTTGGTCACCTGACTTTAGTTCCCAAGCTAAACCCCCATTGTAGAATTTGGCATCTCCCTGTGAAAATACATAGGCAAAGGCTTTTGCTCAAAGATGTGCAGCTGTTGGAAGTCATAATTAAAGCTAAAACACTTCCACATCTCAATCCTAGTAGTTATCTCTCTTTCAAGGCAACAGATAAGAGTCCCCTAGTGTACACATCCTGTCTCCTGTTGACTGAAACTGAAAGATAACATCTCTTGTTTATTTGTTTATGGCCCAGCAATAAAATACTTCAATCTCAACTATTTTTTAAGTTTTTCAGGTTAATCTCCTGCTAACATATATAAATATATATATATATATATATATATATAAAAAAAATATATATATATATATATATATATATATATACTGTTGCACTAGTGCATGTGCATTTCTGCTCAGCACTTTAAAATACCTCTTCTGTTCCAGCAGCTTGATATAAACATAGCATATAGTTCTAATACATTTGTAAAGCAAGCATATGACTCATGTTGATATTCACAAATGCCATATGATTATTTCCAAACTTCCAGATAGCTGTGCTGGCAGTATCTCTTTCTGTCACACTTCTATATGAATCATATTAATATTCACAAATGACATATAATTATTTACAAAATCCCAGATAGCTGGGCTGGTGGTATTTCTCTTTGTCACACACCCCCTTCGATAATTCAAGCTAGTTTTTCAAGTGACCCTTGTGAAATGTTGCTTGAGAGGGTGAGCCTATCTGCGAATACCTTACCCATTTCCTGTATTGGGATTCCAGCTGCCTTGGCATTGCTGAACCCAGTACAGTGCTGCACTGTCCCATCACATACCTGCAACCCTAGGCTCCACCAAAGTAATTTGGGATTTGGCTGGCTGGCTCCCTGTAGCCATAGATCCCCCTCAGTCTCCTCCTGCCTTGTACTGCAAATACTTAGCACCAGGGCATCCCTATCATGGCAAGGTTTCATCAAGTTAGCATGGTACAGTTTGTGCCCCTGCCTCCTACTTAGCAGTTCTACCATGTAGTTAACATCACTGACCTTCCTTACCACCTTGAAGGGTCCCTCCCAAGCTGCCTGCAGCTTGTTGTGTCTGACAAGAATGAGAACCATTACCTGCTGCCACACACCAAACTCTCTAGTTCGAGCATTCCTGTCATACCAGACCTTTTTCTGATGTTGGGCTTCTGCCAGGTTCTCCTGGGCCAAGCCCATGAGTTCCCCGAGCCTTGTCCTGATGTTTAGGACATATGCCACAATGGATTCCTTGTGAGATTCACAGTCACCCTCCCTCTCATCTCAAATCAAATCTAGTGGTCCTCTCACCCTATGCCCATACAGCAACTGAAAGGATGAAAATCCTGTGGATTCCTGGGGAACCTTTTTGTAAGCAAACAACAGATGGGGAAAATATTTGTCCCACTCCAATTTGAACTGGTCTATAAATGCCTGTACATGGACTTGAGTGTAGAGATTAACCTCTCTACAAGTCCATTAGTCTGGGGATGGTAGAGGGGGGGTCTTTAGATGTTTCACCCCACAGTGCTTCCACAGACAAAGCCAGCAGGTCTGACGTGAAATTGGCACCTCCGGCAGTCAGTATTTCTTTTGGGAAATCTACCCTGCTGTAAATCTCTAACAAGGTATTTGCCACCTTTTCTGTCTCAATGGAAGACATACCCACTGCCTCAGGGTATCTGGTAGCATAATCTACTACCACTAGGATATACTTTATCCCTGTGGAACTTGGGGTACTCAGAGGCCCTACAATATCCATAGCTACCCTCTGAAATGGTTCCTCAATCACAGACAAAGGCATCAAAGGAGCTTTCACTTTGTCTCCTGCCTTGCCTACCTTTGGGCACTGCTCAGTTTCTGCAGTGCCCTGTTACATCTCTGGAAATCCCAGACCAATAAACATTCTGCATAATATGCCTCTTTGTACACTTTATGCCCATATGACCTGCAAAGGAAATATCATGAGCTATGGCTAGAAGTGCTAAATGGTAGGCTCTGGGCACTATCAACTGCTGTATTCTCTCACCCTCTAGCTCTCCCTCAGGGGTCCACTCTCTAGACAGTAACCCTCTGCCCCAGTATACAGATTTACCCTTCCCTTGAAAATCAGGTGCATCACTAGCTATCCCTCTCAGGCCTTGTAATATAGGGTCTGAGAGCTGAGCTTGTCTCATCTCTCTCTTGGTAACCCTTCCCAGCTCCCCTTCCACAGGAAGTCTGGTATTCTCTGGGTATCCTCTGAGATCAGTGCCTCACTGTCAGCATGGGTACTACTACTAACCTGTGCCCTTGCCATCACTCTATGCAAGGGAATATCAGAACCCACAAGCAGCTGTGGCTCACCTTAAGTATCACTGCTACAGGGTATCTCCCTTCCTGAAGTAACCACCTCACCAGTCCTGGCTGCAAGTGTGTAGTTGGTCTGGGTCCCCCCAGGCTATCAGACCCATATGCTAGTCTCCAAGCCTGACTGCATGCAACTGCATGCACACAAGGTACCTCATTATCAAAATCATTCCCTATCAGGACATCTGCAGGGATATCCTGAAACACACCTACTTGCTGGCTTCCTTTTTCACCCTCTCAGTCAAGGTGAACCCTAGCCAAAGGTATTTGGAATGGGGTCCTCCTAAAGCTTTGACTGGAGTAGTGCTCATCCTTAACAGTTGCAGGCTTCACAATGGTTAGGTTAGAGGCTGTGTCTCTCTTAGCAATAGCCTCTTTCCCATCCACTAAGATAGGATACAACCTATTGCGGTAGTTTGGTCCCCTTGTTATCTTGAGACAACTTACTGCTGGCATTTTTCCATTCCCACTTACTGGCTCTCCCACCTCTTGTTCCCCACCTTGCTTCTGTGGACATCTATATGCTACATGGTCCCACTGGTTGCATTTAAAATCATTTAACCCTTGGTCCTGGACATGTATCGGGACTAGTGTCTTCCCCTGCTACTGGCAGACTCTGTTGGGTTAGTCTAGGCTGCCCACCAAGGGTTCCCTTGGACCCATGAGCAGCAGTGAGTATCCCTTTTCTGTGCAGTGATGCCCTGCTTGCTAAGTATAGGTCTCCCTTCTTCCCCAACTCATCTGTAGTATTGCATTGCCTATCTGGTGACCAGATCCTCATGTCCTCAGGCAAAGTTCTAAAGGCTTGTTCCCTCACCAAAGGTCTGCCAGCCCTTCAGAAGTAGTCACCTGACATACACTCACCCACCTATGAAAATAAATGCTTAGTTTAGCAATATATTCACACACACTTTCATCTGCCTTGCATTTATGCTCACAATACTTTTTCCTATAAGCTTCAGGTGTTAACTTGTAACTTTCTAACAAACAATTTTTGACAATATTATAATTTAAGCAATCAGTATCAGACAATTTAGAAATAGCAGTGACAGCTTTACCACGGAGTAAAGGGGGTCAGGAACTGTACCCAGAGCCATTGGTCAGCATTATACTGTTTACATACCCTTTCACACATATGAATGAAATTATCAAAATGTTCCCCCTCTGTAAATTGAGGAATACATTTACTGACCTTTGCTGCTTATGGGGTTCAGTTACTTCCTTCCCATTACCTCCATGATCCTGGTGAAGAGTCAGTATCTCCTTTTCATGTTGCTTCTGCCTCTCATTCTCCTCAGCTTCCAGGCATCATAGTTTCTCTGCTGCTTCTGTTTCAAAATTCTTGGCCTCCAGTTCTAGTCTCTTTAACTCCAGACAGATTTTTAAGTCCTCTGTGGAAAGTTTGAACTGTCCATTTTCTGAGACTGGTACATCTCCAAGGCCAGCCTGGATGTCCTCCTGATTGCTGGTCTGCAATGCAGCTGTGCCCAAGGCTACAGTAATTTCTGCCTTAGTCAGGTCGGCATGCACCAGTCTCAGCCAACTGGCTCCTTGTCAGCTTGCCATACTCCTCTGCTGACATGCTTGCCTGCTTTCCCTGACTAACTAAGCAAACAAAAAAAATAAATAAAACAATTATGATATGAAACTCTGAATGTTCAGTGTGTGGCTGATTAAGAGTACAAACACCTTCCTTAGTGACCACTGTTTACAGGCTACAGGAATTCAATATCCACACCACCGAATACCAGTATGTAGATCACCACTATAAGCCAATTAATATGTGATGTGTATGTACCACCAATGCCAACCTATTATGTGATGTGGATATCCCACCACTGCCAACCAATTAATATGTGTTGCGGCTATCCCACCACTGCCAACCAATTAATATGTGATGTCCCTGTACTGGTTCAGTAATCAAAGAGTCTCAATCATCACCACTGGCAAATGTGGGGAACATACACACTGGGAGGATGACAAGTACACACACAGTAAAGTGCAATTTCCCTTAAGAGCACACAAAGATCACAGTAAGTCTGGATCTGGTTTCTCCCTCTTTCTCCAGATCCCCAATGAGACTCCCCACTGGCACAGCTATAGGGTTGAGATCTCAGCTGAGTGGCCAAACCAAGATCTCCAGCACCCTCTCTGTCCAACCAGTGCTTCATGTCCCTGCCCAAGTAGCTGACACACACACACTCTTTGAGGTTTGAATTGTATACAAACATACACACATCTGGCAAATGCTGGCACAGATTTACTAGCTATGCTCCCTTCTGCCCAGACTATAAGGTACTTCCGACTGCCACCAGCCACTCTTTATCAGCTACTTTAAGGCCCTTAACAAAGGGTGTCCAATCCTACTGTGTAATGCTACTATTAATCCAAATGGTAGTTTGACCAAGTGCAAGGATATTTTAGGAGTGGTCTGTACAGTGTCACTAAACAGATATATGCAAGTACCCTAAGAGCTTAAATATATCTCACAGATATCAGCCACAAAGATAGGTTTAAATATATATGCACACACATGAATATATATATATATATATATATATATATATATATATATATATATATATACACACACACACACACACACACACACACACACACACACACACACATATATGCTATCAAACACATCTTTGTTGTACTATGTCATGATATTACTCTAAATTGTATATTACGTATTTTTTTTATTTTTGGCATTGCTATATTCCTTGTATATAACTTAATGCTACCCAAATTTCTCAAACATATTGCTACTGCATTCTCATAATACTGAACTTTTGCATTGTAAATATTCATGTTGTATACTTCTCTTTCGCTGTTTTTGCACTACTAAGTATCTCAGAACTTGAATTTTTAGGTTGTTTTCTTATTTTTTTAATTACTTTCTTGGAACTGTTCTCCTCGAGTCTCCATTGAAAAAGGATTCTGTGGGCCCAGTCATACTAACCCAGTTAAAAATGTAAAAATAAATAAAATAAATAAATATAGATATAGTAGGTGTTGTCTATCTCAAGGTTAAAGTCCACAGTCCTGAAATGCAAAATCATGGTAACATAATATAAAAGACCAAAACACTGAAGACCACAGTATCAAACTTCTGGACTTATCTACCCTACAGGATCCATGTTAGCACTTATTCCTGGGTTTACACTGGTAGAGATATTCAGTATTCAAGATTTTTAGGCATTGCTTTCTTCAGCATTTTGGTCTTCTATATTATGTTACTGTGATTATGCATGTCAGGACTGTGGGCTTCAACCTTGTGATAGACAACCGAGTACAGGGGTGCAATTCTCACATCATGGAGTGCATGGGGTTCCTTGATTCCTCCAAATAAATCTTATTGTGAAAAGGTGACATTTTGCAGGTCACTGTTACCTATCCTGAATTGCAAAATGCACTTAATTCCTTTTTTAGTTTTAAGACTCATACCACTTTTGTGTTCACTGTTACTTATGCTGAATGGCACTTTTTTTTTTTTTAAGTTTTAGGACTCATACAATCAAGTCACAAACTTTCAAGAGGATGCTTCTTTGCTACAAGATCAGTCCAGTTAGTGAGTTATCAACCTTGTAGAAAAGGCAAGCAGGTTAAACCTGCAGTGCACAGAAATGTCCTCTTTCTGTTCTACTGGCAAGCATTTTAGGGATCAGTCTCAAAAGGAGTTCTATACAAATAATATGTGCATTGCCAATAAACATTTGTTTTAATACTGGTGCCTAATTGCCTGGTATGTATATCTGAGACCCATTTTTTAATTATTGATTCACATACTGCAATATTTAGTTCTGAGACAGATAGTAGGTATAGCTAGTACACAGACAAAAGACATTCAATAAATAATACCTTAAATTAAAGATAAAGGCACAATGTTATGCTGTTCTTGGCATTGCAAAATGAGATCTGCATATTGCAGTGCTATGTCTAAAATGAACAAACAGTGGTGTTATGAGTTACTTAAATGTCACATTCCCTTTTCCCACTGTTGCTTGCCTTCTATTTCAGATTGTGGCAAATATGTTATATGATTAAATGTGCACATAATCTGATGAAATGTCTTGAAATTTACTCATGGTATTATAATATATGTGCAAGGCAAAGCTCATTTAGCCATGCCTTTATGTCACAGTAATATTTTTCTTTTACTTAAACTCCTCTACTTTTTTATGTTCATAATTTAAAGTCCTCATTTTACTTTTTGCTTAAGCAGATAATTCATATCTTTATCTTGCCATTTGCTACAAATAAACCAATAAGATGCACAAGACTGCAGTACTTGATTTGATTTTGATCAATAAAATTCATACAATCAGTGTACACACAAAAATAAACTCACACAATTATTTTTATTAGAATGTTGTTTTCATATGCCACTAATAATTTGTTCCTCTGTTTCCCCACTAATAATTTGTTCCTCTGTTTCCCCTTCCTCATATCATATTACATCAGTCAGTTCCCAGTACAAGCCAGTATTCAGCACTCTCAAGTATTTGGTTATCCCTGGTATTTATACTTCTCCACCTCTTAGACCAAGAAATCTGGACAAAGCCTAAAATTATGGGGGGGGGGGGGGGGGCAAAGGCACAAAAACATGGACAGAGTTTAAATATTGCTCTTATAAACTTAGATAGTTGCAAAAACAGGATTTGCATTAGCATGCATTTTCTGAAGGATATAAAGTCTGAATCTCAAATGTGTGTCATTACTTAGTGACTTTAATCCCCAGTGATTTGCCAGAAAAAACATAGATTTTAAGAGGAGCAGACCAAAAATATGAGACAAAAATCTGAACATTCTGCAACAATCTGGACAGTTGAGAGGTATGCTGGTACTCCATAAGGTAATACGTTTGCATGTAATCCTATGAATTTCTTTCAAGCTCTGCATAACAGGTGAACTCCTTATAACAGGTCAAGTTACCTCCTTAGAGCCAGAGATATGCTTTTTGAAAGGAACCATATTTACTGCAAATGTGGAAGCTAAACTTTGAAAATTTCTAAGTCATTAAGTGTACTAAATACAAAGAATATTCTGCAAATAAAAAGCCAGGCATAGCTGGACTGCTCTCTGAAATGCATACAATAGCAGCAAAGCATGACAGGGTGTGGATTATTGTGCAATAACTTATTTTATGCAGTCATTCAAAGTCTTAACAAAAGTACATATATTGACATTTCCTAGTAGAGATGATATTTCACAATATACCTAGATTCTGAGGAGTTTTATTTTGATTTTCCAATGACTCACTTCTAATAATAATGTCATGTGATTTAGACACACTGATGCTATTGTTTATTAGAAAATGGTCAGAATACTTCCACAGACCTGACTGGACATGATAAACCAATAACAGAGATGTTATTTCTGAATACAGCCCTCTGAGGAAAAAGTTCCTTTCCAGAAAGATGAAATGCACTTAGAAATTACAAAGCCATCTGCATAGAACCCTCAAAGAGGAAAAATAAAAGAATAATAATATCTCGGACTTATTTGTATACAAATTATTAGGGCAGAAAACTACCATGGAAATGTAAGGCTAGGCTTCTTAAGATCTTGCAGATCAATAGTCTAGTAAGTACGATGAACCTATGCAACTATGAACCATAAAAGACCCACCAGTTTTAAAAAAGCCATTTTGCAAAGATAAACTTCCAAGCACAGACATTCCTTCAAAACAAATACAAGCCAGTAAATCAATAATAAGCAACACCTAAATATTAGAAACACACACCACAACATAAATATATTTTTAAATCTGTATAAAAAAATAAGTTAAATAAAATCCATTATTATGGTACAAATTTAACAAAGTTTACAGCAGTAAAAGCATTAAAAACTTAAAGAACAATGGCTGGAAACCAGTTCTGTCAGGGTATAAATCTTTTTATTTATTTATTTGACATCTGTTGACCGGGATAGTCTGACTGGGTCGAGGCTCTTTTAGGTTCATAGGTTCATAGGTGTGTACTAGGCTAATGGCCCTGGAGCCTTTACAAGCCTAGCCCATGGAATTACCCTGGCAATGCGCTACTCGACCTTAGTTCCCAGTGCCTCTGTCAAGTAAAGCCACTGGATTGATCCCTCTGGTGAATTTTCTATTTCCCATCCACTCATCAAGATTTCTCTTGAAGAGGGCCAGTGAGGTGCTCTGCTTGACATGTATGGGAAGTCTATTCCATAGCATGGGCAGTCTCTGGGTTATGAACCTGTCCCTCCAGCATATGGGAAGTAATACTAAGTACAGTAAGCCAGTTGAATGTGTGTGCACACCCTTACACTGGTATGTTGTGTAAACACCTGCTGAGATTATAGGTTCATAGGTTCATGAGATTATAGGTTCATAGGTTCAGCGGAGAAAAGCTCCAAAGTACAGATAATAACAAAAAAATCAACATTATAGTAATCAACATTACAGTACATGTGCAATACAATGAGAAATATAAGGCTCCAAAGCAAAAAGTATAACAGATCAAGAATACAGTAAATGTGTAATACAATGACAATTATCACAGAGGCATTTCCAGAAATGAAGGCAAGAGAGATTTATTTGCAGTGTTTGAAGCAGAAAGTAATATAAGTGACATATACTAGAGAGGTAGTAGATAATTCTGTGAGAGTAACAAGCTTGAGGGATGGTATACAGTGTGCTGATCAGCTAGAAAGAAAGGTGGTGAACAGGAGGAGGAGTATGTTTAAGACTGTACTGCAGAGGTCAAGAATTGATAAGTGATATTAGATTAATGGAAAGTACAGCAGATGTCAGAGATGATGAGTGAAGTAGGCTTTAGAGAGTAAGGAATTTGTCTCCTCAGAAGGCAGTAGGTAAGAGAAAGATAGAATGAGATTAAAAGGCAAGACGTGGGTATTTGGAGGACGATAAGAAGTTATGAGTTGGCATGAGGTGAGTGGAATGTGATGGGTATATAGAAGATGAAGAGGAAGATGGAGGAGAAGAGGAGTGAGCCAGAGTAAGACTAGATTCTGGGGGAAGATTACAGGGACATATCCTGAGGTTGATTAGGTATTGTTTGAGTGAGTTCTTGAATTAATAGGCCTGGGGGATGCTTCTTAGGGTCAAGGAAAGCTTGTTCCATTGGATGGCAGGAGAGTAGCTGTATAGATTCTATCCTGCAGATTTGCTAGGTTTGTGTATTTGCAGCAGGAGTTGGTCAGAGCTCCTGAGAGGATGGGCAAGGGTATAAAGTGAGACAAGTGAGGGGATACTTGGACAGTCAGAGGGTTTATTGATGATGGAATGGATTATGAGAAGTTGGGATAATTTTTACAGTGACAGACAGTCTAACAGAAATCAGGTGGATGCATTATGATAGGGATTAAAGATTGCTATGTGACCTGCAATTATTATATGTTCAGTGATAACATCAACAGTGTAGATTGTGTAACTGTAATACTAAAGTCAACCCTGGACATATAACTATTGTTAGAGTGTATAGACTCCCAAATCAAGTGCTGATGATCTAGAGGAATTCATATATTTCTTGCATGAAACACAGGGAGGAAAAACAGTAGTGACTGTTGACTTAAATTTACCAGAAACAGACTGGAATAATATCAATTCAACAACATTCGTATGGAAATTATTTACATCATATTTTCAGGAACAACAATTGCTTCAGATTGTAAAAAAAAAAAAAAAAAAAAAAAAACTACTGTTGTGCAGTGATCATGGGGTTATGAAGGTCAAATTGTTGTGAGATAATTCTGACAAACTGAAATCCAAATCAACACACAGATGATTTATAACAGATTATATGGAAGCAGAAGAGTCACTCATCACCAGATCCAAAACTAGGCATCCTAGGCAGTTGCCTGGGGCCCACTGTCTGGATGGGGCCTGCTGGCAGGGGGGGGGGGGGGGGGCTGCCACAGCATTTAAATTTTAATTAAGCAACTAATAGAAATTACATTACTTCTTTAAGAACACACTTGCATCCATCCACGAATCTTTAGTGCAGCACAGACAGTCTTTCCTCTATTAGACCTGGTGTGTGAAATGCTGTAATTAGGGATGGCAGGTTAGTTAATTAACTTGCTTTGACTCAAACTCTGTACCTTGGTTACAGGAGACAATACCCTGAATCCTCTACACAGACTACCAGATTGATCTCTTATTCAGTAGGGTTGCATTTTCAAAGAATACAAGTTTCAGTGCATTTTCAAGGAAATGTGAGCTTCAAGGGAAAAGAAGTTTACTACTGCTCATGCTAAGACTGTTTTCAATGTGCAACTGCTTTGTTTAGAAAATGGCCATCAGTATTTGTGCTATAGTATTTGAAAGCAATGTTAGTTGTGCAACAGATAGCATACTGATGTTACTCCCACATCACGTAGATAGACTGCTGATACTGAAGGTACACTTTAATTGGGGGATGGGCTGCTGCAATTCTGAGTGTGCCCTCCATTAGATGCAATGCCTAGTAACTATGAACCTGTTGTTGATTTGCCAGCCATTTTCTACTGCAATATTACTAGCTTAATGTAACATAGGCAATTTATTCTTGAAGGGCAGCAGGCACTGAATTTGTAGATGAAACACTGAAATGTAAAGTTGTTCATTAGTAACTTCATTATTTACAGATCACTTTAGTGTGGAGTTATTCAGATGAATTTTATTTCCGCAGTAAACTGTGTGTAGATTCTAAAATTTATTCTCAGACACAACAAATTGTAGATATATTTATAAAATCTTTTGCAAAGCAGTTTGGCTCCACAAAAGAGGTGATAAATTGTCAAAGCAACATCTAAATAACCTCTGATACTGAAATCCTATTAGATTTTAAAAGAACTACACAAACTGGACCCAAACAAAGCACAACGAGGAGCTGGAATTAGTAATAATGACCTGATAATACTTTGGTATGAACTTACAGTGCCATTATACCTGTTATTCACTATGTCATTTAAATCTGGGGGGATTCCTTAAGACTGGAGACATTCACTGTTTAAACCTGTCTTTAAAGGAAAAGGTAGTGGCACAAACCCAGAATCATACAGCCCCTTAAGTTTACTATCATGCTGGGGAAAATAAAAAAGACTAAGATGGATAGCTGTATGGCTTAGAGATAGACATGGCAAGTATCATGCACCAATTGGAGAGGTGAAAATCAAGGTTACAGCCAGGGTGTCCCACAGGCCTCTGTCCTAGGCCCATGCTTGTTTAGATTGCCCCCGGGATTCATGAAGCTTGCGCCAGGTGCAGGTGTAGCATCGGCATTCTAACACCAAAGATGGCTGCCGAGCGATTCAGGTATGAGCTGTTTCCGTGTGCACTACCTGCATACGCTACGCCTGCACAACTCCCGAGCCTTGTATGCTAACTACCCCATGTGCAACAGTATAGCATGCAAATGAAGGTATGTAGTGATTCAGGAAGTGGTGCAGGTGTAGTGTAAGCATGCAGAAATGTAAACCGTAGAAAACGGTTTACATTTTTGCAAACATAAAATCAGAGCCATGACAGCTGACCAAACACATGTATTATATTGTTAATATATGCCAATGGCTAAATAGATAGCCATTGGCATAAAAAAAATGTACAAAATATAAAATTAACATTTAATATATATATAGTCGCACTATCGTGACGTGGAAGCGCAGGGCAGTGGTGCATAAAGGGGATCACAAGGAATATATAAAAATATAGAATAAAGCCGCAATGAAACACATATCCCGATTTCACCATAATAGTCAATGGCAGGCATGCTACACCATACTCAGGGCGCAAGGATTGCTAAGGGGCAGTGACAGTGTTATGCGCAGTAGTTAGTAATTGGTAGGCAATGCCATGCAAATGAGAGGAGTAATAGTGAGTCACAGATTCCCCGCTGGTGTAAGGATGCACCTCACAGTGTAGCGTTATAACACCGAGGTGTGCCCTTGAGATAAAGATGACATCAAGAGAGGGGTGTGTCGTCATTGCTGTAAGCACATTGGAGCATTGCTAAACTGATCTGCCCCTAGCTAGGCAAAGCTGCAGGACTGGGAGGGTGGCCTAATGGTTAAGGTGTTTGCCTTACAATCACAAGGTACAGGGTTTGAGTCTCACAAGGGATAATTGGCTAGGCTTAAAATGGCTCGCAAGGGCAGTTAGCTTAGTACTAAACTATGAACTATGAATCTATGAACTATGGATAGGGGTGCGTCAAACTGGCCATAGCTATGCTTAGCTGAGAGTACACAAGGTAACTGAGTATGCATGTGAACAGAGATGAAAACGTGCGTAAACCCAGTAAACGGGTATGCATGGTGTGCACTGCAGCTGAAACAGGAAGGATATAGGAAAGAAATAAGGAAATGCTGCAGCAGTGAAATTGGAGTACAACTGATTAATTAACACCTAGGAGCCTACAGTGAGCCATTGACAACAGCTAACAAGGCTGCAAGCAGCTACCTGCAGAACAGGGAAGGGGAGGGGCTGTACTGCAAAGAAAATAGTAAAGTGTCAAAGCAGAACAAAGCCGATATGCAGTATATCAGCTACAAGGCACATTTTGCCATGACTGGATAGGGAAAGTACAAAACAAGAAAGACGGCAGGTGGATGCATGCCTGATAATGGGAGGGGATCCAGGTCTAAAAGTGAATTAAAGGGCAACAGATTAATCAAGGCAGACAAGTAGATCTCCACAGTAAAGGCCCACACTTGCAGTACTTATTGCAAAACCCATAATTAAGACACGCTGAAGCTGGAATAGCTCATACACACCCACTTACATCAGCAGCATCCATAGCACAATACTATAAAGTGTGTAGGCACCTCACACATATTTGTGTATTCCCTTACACTCTGCACCAGTGGTGTATACAGACAGGGAACTTTTATTATGTACATGTTAGGGGCTGCCTTAGCTTTGATCCACCAGCATGTGTTGGAGACTGAAGGTGGTGTGGAGGATGATGCACACGACCACCTCAGGCACCAGAGGAGGATGAGAGTGTTCAGACCCAGGGTAACCTACCAGGGGCTACATAATCTGGAGATAGTAGAGCATTACAGGGTGGACAGGGATATCCTACAGCAACTAGCAGAGCTGTGCTGGCCATGCCTCAGAGCCAGAACAAACAGAGGGGAACCCATCCCAGTGGAAACGAAGGTATTTGTAAGCCTGAGAATACTAGCTACAGGTACCTTTCAAAGACCAACTGGGGATATCATGGGGATCTCACAGGCATCAGCATCCAGGGTACTACACCAGTTCCTGGATGCCATGTTACCACATGCCAATGAGCACATATACTTCCCCTGAATGCAGTAGTAGTTGGCCAGCAATATGCATCTATTCCACTGTGTGGCAAAAAACCCGGAGGTACAGGGTGCAATAGACTGCACGCACATACACATCAAGTCACCACCCGGTGAGCAGAGTAGGTGCTGCATAAACTGCAAGGGATACCCTTCCATCAATGTCCAGGTCATGTGCAATGCCCAGGGCATTATCATGGATGTGTGTGCTGGCAGCCCTGGAAGCTATCACGACTCCCACATCTGGCATGCCTCACAGCTGTATCAGTTATTTGCCAGGGGGGACATCCCAAATGGCCACCTGGTGGGAGATGCTGGCTATGCACTGAAACCATGGATGATGACTCCCATCAGAAATGCACACACACCCATGCAGGAACACCATAATGAGGCACACGCACAAACCAGAATCATCAATGAGCGTGTGTTTGGGATGCTGAAATCATGGTTCCGTTGCTTGGACATATCTGGTGGAGCCTTGCAGTACTCTCCAGGCACATGTGCCTACATCTTCATAGTGTGTGCCATGCTACACAATATGGTTCTGCGGAAACAGCTGCAGCAGGGACAGAGTGGTGAAGGCCCTCACAGCCCACCACCATTGCCAAGGGCCCCACAGGCACGGAACACCCTGAGCCAGCCCCAGTAGGCAGAAGGAGGCATGCCCAGTATGCCCATGCCTTGGCAAGGAGGGAACGTATAGCACACACACTGACAGTGTAGGCACCTAGGGACTGACACCTTTCTCCAACTGCACACACAGTAAAAATGGATGGCACACACACAAGACTACCTGTAAATTGTCATGTATAGGCAGTCTACTGTGTGCATCCAACATAGGCAGCCCTCAACTATTGCACACACAACAGCCATTGGCACAATGTAAGTCAACACCTGAACAGTAAATTAAGTTATCAGCATATGCAGATACTGTATGTATAGATTCATAGGTAGGTACTTGGCCAACTGCCAGAGGCCATTCATAAGCCCAGCCAAAATGTGTAAGCTTTTGCCATCTTATTGATTCATTAACTGTCCCTCTGTAGAGCAGAGCCAATGGCGGGATCCCTGGGGTGCATCTACTGTTCCCCATCCACCCTTCAAGGTTTCTCTTGCAGAGTGTTAGTGAAGGGCTCTGTATAATGTAGTTAGGGATGTTGTTCCAAAGTATGAGGAGTGTCTGTGACAGAAAGCTGTCCCTCCAGCATCTTCCAGTTATTGTTGTGGCAAGGTTCAGCTCACTACAGTGTGTGGCTCACTGTGACATGGATTCCCATAGGTGGAGCATATCCATCAAGCCTGAGTTCGACATGGCTGTGTTGGCCAGTGGAGATCATCTCTGGGTAAGTGAGATGCCACTGAGTAAAGCAGGAGATTATTCAGTCTGGCTGCATAGACCATATGTTGGAGGCCAGTATTCCCATTGGTTTGGTACATTCGTGGACCCCCCAGCTGTTGGAAGTGTCTTCTGAGGTACATCCCACATGGGTTATTATACCCTATGATGGGACTGCTGAGTGATGAGTAAAGCGGCACTATAACCCCAGTATGTCTAGATGGGAATCCTTTAGTAACCATATGGCCTACATAGGAGGATGTCCTAACTACTGTGGAGATATGAATGTCAAAGGGGAGATCACTATCTACCTTAGTCCCCAGATACCCCATTACCTTGTCTATATTAAAGTGTCTGCCACTTATGTGTTAATATGTGGGTGCCAATTCCACAATGGAATGACCATGCAGTTAGTGGCACTTGGTTGGAGGCCATGTTGTTGGCACCCTGTGATGTTCTCTGTGAGGCCCCTTGAGGGATGTCTGTGTCAGCTGGACTATCAATCATGGCTCCCAGTTCGCAGTCATTGCCAAACATGGTCTGCCATAGTCCTCCTGTGGGACACCAGTTGAGACTGGTCAAGAGTTGGACCTGGAGAGTGCTAGTCGTACCATGTGGGTTCTGTGTGTAAGCCCATTGGCAACCCAACCTGTGATGTATGGGTAAATGTACAGGCTGGTGTGTTTATCAATAATACCTGAGTGGGGCATGGTGCCAAAAGCCTTGGCGAGGTCCAGGTAGTATGTCTGAACCACATCCCCCGTCATCTAGCATCTTGGTGACTTTATGTAAGACTTCAAACAGGTTCAATAGGCATGAATTGCACTCAGCCAAGCTGACCTGGGTTGGGTCACATGTTCGGTGGTTACCAATTTCATTGTTAATGAGTGCCATGAGGATGCGAACCATACCATTGCAGACCAGGCTAGTCAGGCTTATGGGGTGGTAGTTACCATGGTCAGTTGTGATTCCACCTTGATGGAGTGGAATAGCTGTTGCCACATGCCATTGTATGGTCATGTAGCCTGTGGAGAGGCTGAGGTAGGAATGCTTAATTAGGTGGGGGGCAGGTTGGCTTGTACAGTTTGAAAAATGCAGTCTGGATCAACATCTGCCTCCACTGATGCTGTGCTCTGCTATTAGAGAGGGCCATTTCCACCTGTGTGTCTCTGATGGTTGGGATACTGTACCTTTCGGGTAGTGTTGTGGTCTCTTTAGAGGGTGAAGTATGCACCAAATGTATCTGCAAGGATGTTGGCGATATCAGTGGGGTCAGCATATTTTGTGTTATATTTCAATGGCACAGTGCAAATTTGTGTCTCACCATGTAGATCCTTGACATAGCCAAAGAAGGCTTTGTGGTTATCTTTCGAATCCTTACATATTCTCCTGCTGATGTTAGCCTTGGATGATGTCATGAGGGACCTATGTATCATACTAATAGTGGTCACGGATATCTGCCCTTCTTGGGACTTGCTGTGAGTCTGGAATACTGTCCTACTTCTGTAGTATAGCCTGCTTATTGCAGAGGTCCACCAGACCAGTGTCGTTGTCTAGGAGGAGTGAGTCTTGGTTTACCAGTGATGGCATGATCCATACATCCATGCAGGTGCTTATAGACTGCATTTGTAAATCTGTCTGTATCTTGAGCAGTGTTTCCCCTTAGTATAGGGGCTATGAAACCCCCCACCCCTGTCACTAGTAGTGTAAATTTAGCTGTAGGAATGGTATACACTGTGGTATCCGTGGGTGGGGGAGATGCTTGGGTATGGAAACAGTGAATAGTTCATGGTCAGATCTAACCAGTGACTGGTTAACCTCCGCTGTGGTGCACCTGTTGCCCATGTTGGTGATGACCACTTCTAGTAGTTTCCACCCCACATTAGGGAGGTTACCACCTGATACAGGGCATAAGAGGTGATAAATTCCAGGAAGTGCTGGGCCTGGAAGTGAGTACCGGAGTACGTTTCCCAGTTAATGGTATGGTAGTTTACATCGACCAATGTCAGGGAGTGCGTTAGGACTGTCATGTTCTCCACTGTCTCCAGGTAGGGGGAGTGGAGGTCCTGGGTCATGGAGTGTGATCCGTAGCAGGTCACAGTTTACATTGCAGTTGTGGCTGATGTTAACTGCACATGGATGATCACAGAGGTATCATGCTGCCCCACTCACCTGGAGGTGTAGGTATCCCTGAGGAATATGGATACAGCCCCTCCGTGGCTGTCAGTCCATGTTCTGTGGCTGAAATATGTGGTATGGATTGTAGTCTGGTAGTGCTAGTGTGCTCTCAGGAGCCTTAAGACAGATTTCAGTTAATGCACAGATGTTGATGTTGTCCATCCTGAAGAGTGCTGTGAGTGTATGCATGTTGTGATCACAAGCCCTGGTGTTGAGTAGCATAATCCTGATTGAATCAGCTATTGTGCTGTTTATGGAGCTGGTATTCATCTTCGAGACTCTCCTAAATAAGGCACCATGGGGGCGCCAATAGCCTTGGCCAGTATTCCAAAGCCTAAGGCTGAGACATAGGTCAGTATGGTATCATTGCATGCATGTTCCCCATCTGTGCTTGTTTTTCATCTCCCCTGTAGGTAACTTACTGGTAAGCAATAGAAAGCCTTAAACTTATACAAGTCTTCTAGCTTCCAAGACAGGCTTTTGGAGTGACTATGTATCAGTGTTCTGTATGTTCTTGCTGTACTCAACTGTTTCCTGACTACATGGTGATTTCTCACTGTATATTGTGATCTGAAGGTCTGTTTATTCACATATTATGGCTGTGATGGCCTGCACATTAGAGGTTCACAGATAGCCTG
>NC_056731.1:816979835-817069835 GCF_019279795.1 Protopterus annectens | reverse complement strand
TCTACACCACCAAAATCCACACACAGTAACACAAAAACATTTACGGAGGCTCTCAATAATAATCTATCTAAGCAACAGAAACCTCCAAAGCAGAAACGCAAGCAACCTCCATCCCCCAACACAAACCAAATGACACATAGCCTACAGACTCAGTGTGCCACTCAACCACAGCCAATAAGGTAAAACAGCGTACCCAACACACTAGTCATAGGTGACTCTATAGTCAGACACACTGATGTCCCACTCATCAGGCTAAACAAGGAGAAGGTTACTGTCAGCTGCCTGTCGGGTGCCAGGATCTGCCACATAACCCACGCACTTGGGTCACTCCACAACAACTACAAATATGACTCTGTCATTGTCCATGTTGGTGTAAATGACCTGAGATGTACCTCCCTGGACTACATGAAAAGAGACATGGAAGAGCTCTCCGATCTTGTAGCCCAGGCAGGTATGACCCTAGCCCTGAGTAGCATTCTGCCATCGCCAAGAATGATACCACAGTACAAGGACAAAATGATTGACTTCAACAATTGGCTAAGCTCCTGGTGTCATTCTAAGGGGATCCAGTATCTGTCTGCTTGGGATGACATGGTCGACAGACCACGATGCTTTGCCACAGATGGCCTGCACCTGTCGTCCCTGGGATTTTGGATACTGGCTAAGGCTCTTGCTGCCCCTATAGTGCCTTTTTTAGGCAGGGTTCAAATAACAAATTCACCACCATAACAGGAACAGGCAAGCAAAAACTGAGGGTAATGCTACTCAATGCTAGAAGTCTAAATCTCAAAATGCACTCACTCGAGGCACTCCTTAAAATGGAGAACATCGATATCTGTGCAGTGACTGAGACATGGTTCAAGGCTCCAGAGAGCACCCCTGCACTACCAGGCTATAACTCATACCACACTTTTCAGCCATGTAACCTGGACCGAAACACTAATGGCAGAGGTGTGTCCATATTCATTAAGGATATCCATACCAACAGGCTAGTTGCTCAGCATAATGCATCCAAGGTTATCCAAGTGCAACTAACTCTCGGCAAAACTGCAATCCAAATTGTAGCTTGCTACAGATCCCCCACCATGCCCCAGGATTCCCACTCCTCTTTTCTTGGTGTACTGGAAAATATTACGGTTCGACCAAACACCCTAATAATGGGCGACTTCAACAACCCCACCATTAACTGGGAAAACTACTCGTGTACCAACTCCTTAGCTCAATGCTTTCTGGAATTCATAAACTCCAATGCCCTAGATCAACTTATCCACACCCCCACCAGGGGCAACAATATCCTAGACCTAGTCATTACCAACATGAGTGACCGGTGTTCCACACCTGAAGTCAACTCCTTGTTGGTCCGATCCGACCATAAGCTTATCACCCTTGATATCCACATCCCGCCCCCACCCCCCATTAAGGAAACCACAGTAAAAAAATTCTCCAAAGCCAACTTCATGCTTCTTAAGACAGAAGTGGTGAACTTCATGACACCCATGCAGATGGACAATACAGTTACAACTGCTGAATCCTACACAAATGCACTCTATAAGCACTTACACGAGTGCATGGATCGTGCTATCCCAAACAGAACCAATACGCTATCCTCCAAAAAAGGAAGCCAATCTGGTGGTCCCCAGCCATAAATAAACTGTACAACAGAAGCTAGAAACTGTTGCAAAAAAAGAGTACAATCCCATGAGTGGAGGAGCTCCCTGGTCAGCCTCAGTAAGAAGATGAGATCCCTTATAAGATCCTCCAAAGCTAGCTACGAAAACAAAATCACCACTAAATCCAAGGACAACCACAAAGCATTCTATAGCTATGTCAAGAATCTAGATGGCAACACCCAGATCTGCTCTGAGTTACAGCACAAAGGCACAAAAATTACAGAACCAACTGATATTGCCAACATTCTGGCAGATCAGTTCAGTGCAAATTTTACCCCCCTCTCACTCCCTAAAGGGCCCATATATATACAGGAAGAATACAGAGTCCCTGTAATCACAACTACACAGGTATAAGCTGCACTCTCTAAAGCCAAAAACACACCATCCATGGGACCGGACAACATCCCAGGCTGCGTTTTACACGAACTTCAGAACAAACTGGCTCCCCACTTAAGCACCATGTTCAATAATAGCCTCGCATCAGGCTTTGTGCCCACTGAATGGTGCACAGCAACAGTTATCCCACTCCACAAAGGGGGAGTCACCACTGATCCTGGGAACTATTGACCTATTAGCCTGATGAGCCTGGTTTGCAAGGCCATGGAACATATCATCATGGAACTCATAAACAAAGACATTGGTAACCTCCAAACTCTGTATCCCACCCAGTTCGGGTTTATGAATGGCAGATCATGCCTCCTGAACCTGATTGACTTCTTTGAGGCAGTCACCAAAGCTGTAGATGAGGGTAAGGTGGTTCACACAGACTATCTTGACCTCGCCAAGGCTTTCGACACCATCCTCCATTCTGGAATTATAGCTAAACTCACTAAACTAGGTATAAATCCCTACGTCGCAAGATGGGTTGCCAAATGGCTCACTGACAGAACCCACACTGTAAAAGTTGCAGACTCCAAATCTGACCTCAAAGCAGTGACAAGTGGAGTACCACAGGGTTTCATCCTGGGACCTCTCCTGTTTGATATCTACTTCTCTGAAGTACAGGCTAACACAGAAGGCCTCTGGTTAGCGAAGTTTGCAGATGACTGCAAACTAGGAGCCATAGTCAAGTCCCCAAATGATGTGGACATCCTACAGAAGGGCTTCACTGAGACAGATGCCTGGTGTCAGAGCCATGGCCTCAAGCTCAATGCCAAAAAGTGCAGTGTCATCCCCTTTGGTAAAAACTCTGTACCCATGAACTACCACATAGGCAGCAATCTACTTAACACCGAATGCGTGATAAGAGACCTTGGGACCCAGGTGGACAGTAGTCTCTCCTTTGATAGTCACATTGCCACAGTAGTCAGGAGGTCCTTCTACGTTGCACACCTCATCATAAAAGGGTTCTCATCCAGGAAAAAAGAGGTCATTGCTCCCCTCTACTCATCACTCATTAGACCCATTATAGAGTACAATGCCCCTTTTGGAATGTACCTCACAAGACATCTGCAGCAGCTGGAAAGGCCACAGAAGTACCTCACAAAGAGGATTACTGGCCTCAAACAAATGCCCTATACTGACCACCTCAAAAAACTCCAGCTTTACTCTGTAGCATATCGTCTACTCCGAGGTGATCTCTGCCTAACATATAAAGTTATGTAAAACCCAGAGCTGTTGGACATGCTACACCTAAAGAAATCCCAATCCTTCCGAGCTACAAACTCTAGGGACTTAAACCTTGTCGCCACAATAAACAGGACACGCTGGAGGGATAGAATCCTGTCCCAGAGACTTCCTATACTCTGGAACAAGCTACCCATCTTTGTCAAGCAAAGTTCTTCATTAGCACTCTTCAAGAAAAATCTTGATGAGTGGATGGGAAATAGGAAATACACCCCGGGGATCACTTCTCTGTTTCTACTGGACAGTGGCACAGGAAAATAACTTTCTTGGGTGGTGTAAGCTATGGAACCTTGCTGGCTAGGCTTACGTAGGCCCTTGGGCCGATAGCCTAGTACCTACCTATGTACCTATGACCTATGAACCAATTGGTCATTGGGATAGCACATGTTACTGATCTGTAACTATAAAAGGTTGCCTTGTCACACATTTAAACCATCTGTATCTACCTGTAGGACAGCACAAAACACTGAAAGACGAACCGAAAATGAGTATTATACTAGTTAATAACACCTCCGATTTCTAAGAAGGTATGTATAACATGTAGTATGTCTGTGTATGTAGTACCTGTACTGTAAGAATTACAGTGTAATAAATGCATATAGTGGAAATAGCTATCTTGTAGTGATGTATTGTTGAGCAGTAGTAATGCTTGTAGTATTCTATGTGTGTACTGCTGTAGGTCACATGGCACACTCCGCATACACCACAAGGGATGATATGGGCTTGGAACCCACCAATTAACTTCCAGCCGCTGTTAGTGTCAGGATTGGTCCAACAAGTATGTGCTATAACAGGGGATAGTATATGTCGATATATTGTAACAGTCAACATACCTATGGGTGTATAAGTAAGATGAACATGTTAAAGGTGGGCTTACCGTGCAAATATGGAATGCATTGTGGGATATTGTGCCAATAACTGTGTAATGTACAGTATTCTAGGCAGATCTGTATTCTATTCTACATAGCAGTTCTGTTATGTTATGCAAACAGTAGTTATGTCTATTGGCAATTACAATACTCAGTGACAGGATACATAGCATTTGTATTCATCTGACAGGTTAGCAGCATGATAGCAAAGATAATTGGAAGAGCCAGGTAACTGTCCATGCACATAACACATGTAATATCCACCTCTCTACTATCGTTTGCAAGCAATAACAGCTGTGCATGTGTACATGTTATGCAAATGTGTAGTGACCCTTGTTACAGGGCTGGTTCAAATGGCTATGTTCACACCTACATAGAGTGGATATTGAGAGTACAGACACACTGGTTGAACTACCAGGTTTATGTAGCCCAACCTCTCATTGCCAACCTAACAGCCGCCTGCACATACTGTATGTAAGGTA
Source organism: Protopterus annectens (assembly GCF_019279795.1). NCBI lineage: Eukaryota > Metazoa > Chordata > Ceratodontiformes > Protopteridae > Protopterus > Protopterus annectens. Next base: position 817,065,188 of record NC_056731.1, on the reverse strand, counting down.
GTGCACAGCACTGGTAATGAAACAGGTTGCATATCATCTTTAACTCCAGTGTAACATCTGCAGTAGGAGTGTAAGATGTAGGAGACTGCTGCCCATGTGTAATAGTCGCATCATAGGTGATGGCTCACACTATCTGATTATATCCTGATCATGTTGATAGTGGCATCAGAGTCTATTGATACATGACTCTGTTTGGAGATTGGGTGTCTGTACCCAACAGAGCTCATGGTCCTGGTGGATATGTGAGTATACACACAGAGAAGGAAACAGACCTGTAGACACTTGCATCATCTGTAATCAACTAACAGGATGTGATGTGCTCCTCAGAGGAGGATTGCTGCTAAAGGTAGCTACAATGTTTTCGTAATAGCCAGTGTTGTCATGTCCATAGCACAAATATTTACATGTGAGCATCACTGTCTAAAACATCTTCATAGGCAATACGTAAACTAAATACAGTACTTGGTACTTGTAGTACTGAATGCTCATACAGGCATGTCTACTAGTCAGCTACTGGTGTTTACTAATGTCAGCTTTGTGTATGTGGCCATCCTGGGGGAATGTAATCTCTATGCCATGTACACTGCCAGACCCACCTAACACCACGCCCCACACATTGTTTGGGAAGCAGCTATAGGGGTAAGCTGGAAGGCAGCCCAGTCTACAGCCATGACTGGACTGGACAGTCATGAGGTGTAGGTTAACACATGCAGCTCATCAACACAGCCAACACATACTCTTACCAGAACACAATAAGGACACCCACACACACTACCAGAAATCACACACATTCACAGATGCGTCTAAGTATCTGGCCAAACAAGTGACCCCGCAAGCAGGAAGAGACAGACACTGAAATGCACAAAGTGTATGACATAGTTTGCATAATTGTGCCACACCTCTGAACACGTGACTGGAAACATGCCCAACAGTACTTATTTGTGAATGCAAACTCTAGCACTATGTTACACACCAACCTATATGAGGGCATACATACTGTCAGCTGCCTGTCTGCCATGTTTAGCCACATACTCATACACTCAGACCACCTTTTGAACTATACATATGGCTCTGGCATATTCCATGTTGTTGTGCAAGACCTGTGATGCAGTAGCCTGGACTGCATGGAAACACATGTAGGAACTGTCAGGTCTTGTAGCCCATGCAGGTATGTCCCAAGGCCTGGGTAGCATTCTGCCATTGGCTAGAATGGTACTGCAGTACAGGGACAAAAGGATTGTATTCCACAATTTTCTAGTGTAGTGGTGCATGTCAAAGGGTATCCAGTATCTGTCGTCCTGAGATAACATAGTTGACAGACCATGATGCTTTGCCAGACAGGGCCTGCACCTGTCACCCCTGGGAATCTGGATACTGCCTAGGGCTCATGCTTCCCCTATAGTGCCTTCATCATGCACGGTTCAAGTGAGGGTCCACTGCTGTTACAGGGACAGCCAAGCAATAAACTGTGGGTCTCGCTACACAATGATACATGTCAGAAACACTATATAGACACAAATATGTCAATCCCTAACATGGAGAACATATCTGTGCAGTGGCTGAGACATGTTTCAATGCTCCAGAGAGCACATCTGCATTACCATGTTAAGACACATACCACACCTCTTGCCCATTAAACTTTATTGGAACACATGGACTGCAGGTGTGTCCATATTCCTGAAGGATATGTACACCCCCACGCTAATTGCACTTGTATAACATCAGATGCATTATGCTGAGCAACTACCTTTGTGCCAAAGTGGAATTCAAAATGCACCTTGAGACAGATCTCCCACCAGGCCGCAGACTTCCCAACTGTCTTAATGTGCTGTAATGGGGAAGATTATGTCTGAGACAGAACCATAATAATGGCTACTCTCAACTATTCCATTATGAACTGGGAAGACTACTCATACCAACACCTGCACTCAATACATGTTGGATTCCATCGACCCCACTGACCTGGATCACAGTAGTCACACAAACAGGGCTAACAGTATGCTACATATAGTTAGTCTCCAATGCCAATGTTATGTTCCCTAAGAGCAGAGTGGTCAGTGTCATGGCACCCATGCAGATGGACAAAGCATGTGCAAATGCTGAATCCTACACAAATGAACTTTAAGCAGTCACATATGTGCAGTGATTATGCCATTGAAACAGAACCAGGATTAAACCCAACACAAAAAAGAAGACAAACTGGTGGTACCATGATTTAAACTGTACCACAGAAGGTAGTAACTACTGCAAGAGTGAACACACATAAGTGTAGGTGATCCCTGGTCAGCCTCAGTAAGATGCATATACACCATATAAAACCAGGCAAAGCAACTGTGAAACTAATCAGCCACATATTATGAGGCAAAGCACAGAGCATTCTATAACTGTGTCAATAATCGTAATGGCAGCGACAAGACCTGCTGTGCTGCACAGCAGTATGGCATGGGAAGCACTGCACCTACTGAAATAGCACCCGTTCATCCAGATAGGGTCTCAGATAACCTTAACCCACTCCAACCCCCCCCCCAACAGGTACACTTAGTAATATATCCATGTACACTACAGGGCCCTTGTACTAACAACTATGCAGGTATAAGCTGCACTCTCTAAAGCCATACATACAGCTTTCATGGGACCTGTCAACATCCCAGGGTGTATCCTACACAAATGTAAGAACATTCAGCTATCCACATACACATCATGTTCAATCATAGCTCCATGTCAGGCGGTGTACACACCGAATGGTGCACAGCAACAGTTATCATACCCCACAAAGGGGGAGACACCATTGATAATGGGACATAGTGCACAACTACCCTGCTGAGTCTGGTCTGTATGGCCATGAACCATGATCAATGTATTTGATGTACTCGATACAGATGTAGATGACAGTAGGGTTGATTCACACTGCATATCAAGAACTTGTCAGGTCATAGGACACCATCACACATACTGTGTTTCAGCTACACTCAGTAAACTAGGTGTATATTCCTATGTCACAGGAGTGGTTTGCAACTGGACTGCTGGCAGAACCAACACTACAGAAGGTGTCTGACTAATACACGCACATCAAACCAGTGCCAGCCACAGTAATACAGGGGTCATTCCTGGTACTCCCCCTCTTTGTTATCTATACCACAAAGACTAACACAGAAGGCATCAGCCTATTGATGTTTGCAAATGACTATGAACTAGGAGCAATAGTTGACTCAATGTATGCTGCGTTCAACATACAGAAGGGCCTTTGTGTGTCAGAAGTGTGGTATATGACGTATGGCCACAATCTGACAGCTAAGTATTGCATTGTCATCCCTTATGTTACAAACCCTGTACCCATTAACTACCACCTAGGCAGCAGTCAACATAATGGCAACTGTGTGTATGGGATGCAGCTGGACAGTACTTTCCTTTGATAGTTACTTCACCACAAAAGATAGGTAGTCATATGTGGCACCCCTAAACATGACAGGGTGCCATCCAGGAATATAGAGATAACTGCTCAGCCATACTCAACATCTATGTGACCCATAATAGATCACATATTTCCTTTAAGGGTTATTGCCCATATGTAGATGGTCTACACTCCCCTTCCCAATCCCTAGTTGCACTATGTAACATGCAGCCTACCCTGAATAAAGCCATGTCCAACCCAGAGGGGTTGGACATGCTACACCTAACACATCCTGATCCCAAATAAACACATACATCATAGACATCCACCTTTCTAGTACAAGGATTACAACATGCCTAACAGATCTCTGTCCCATACACTTAACATACTCTTACCATACTATGCATCCCTGTCCAGCGAAGCTGCACATCGCCCTTCTCTGTGACACGGTGTGATGACCGCATGCCAAATATATCAATAACCATGTGTATCAGTTCTGTGGCACTGCTTGAACTGGCCAATGAAATTTACCTGTCTGTTGCCTACAGCTAGGTAACCTGTCTGCCTAGGCTCATAAATGGCTCAGGGCATATAGCCTACTAGATCACTATGACCATACATGCTATAGTTGATATCCAACCCTGCAAATACCATCAGGCTAGCTATTGTCCCATGTGTTACACACGTGCAACACAGGCAATACATGGCAGGATGATAAACAGCTGTACAGTGCCATGTAGATGTATATGGCAAAACACATACATGCTTGCAAGTCTGCAGGGTCACAGGTCATGTCCCTAATGGTTATATATGACTATATATGTGACATATACACATCATTAAGGTCGACTGCATTAATGGGAACACATCCAGGCATGTGCTAATAGGTAAAGACACCAGTACAGGCAAATAGACATGCCCACATCAAGACAACATCCACATGGTGTATGAGCAATGGCATCACATGACACACACATATATGGTGATAACATCACATCACCAGTAGGTGTCAAATGTGTGTAACTTATACATGTCAGTGGTGTTAGTGTCATGTTGATTTGCAAAGATGTATTTGTAATCTTAATAAATGTGATACACATGAATGTTCAGCTGTACTGCTGTACTTCTCTGTGAGTTACTGTGACCTGTCTCCATCATTATGTCTTCCAGGTATGCCACGTAGCAGAATGCCAGCATACAGCCACTTGGAGGATGAGGTCCTCATCCCATACCTCCTCGACAACCACACAACGCTCTTCAGCCATGTGCCACAGGATGCACAGCAGCGGGATGTCCTGTGGGAGGAACTCTGCAGGAGGGTAAATGATGTTGGTGGTCACAATCACACCTATCAGCAGGTGCACCAACACTACACTGACCTCATAAGATGGGAAAGACAGCGTGCTAATGCAATCACCAGTGAACAAGGTGCCACTCACCCAGCCCCCACTCACATGTACCGAGGAGCTACTGGCCAACCTGGGGACACCTGCAGAACTCCATCCACAAGCTTTAGCTGGTATTGTGGAGGTGGGTGTCTCTCAACCACTGAGCCTGGAGTTGCCTGGTAAGTCACTACTGCACATAAAACACAAATATATTTCACATAGTTACATGTGTTACTGTACAATATGTAATGTAACATCATATGCAAGGCATGTATGCACACATGCCACATACTATAGTCTGCTACTCTATGTATGCACAGATGTGCATACTCCATAGTATAGTGTATTGTACTGGCTTATGTGCTAACATGGACATTGCTCCCTGTAGCTATCACACAGGTGTGGATAATGATCTTACTGCTGTGACACTCATGTTTAGATACCTCTGGTGTTTTGCAGCAACAGCAGCCTGTGTCAGGTGAGACTGTTATTATTTACCAGGCTTGATAATGCACAGAACATATTAATTGCATGTTATCTGCCATAACACATGTACACATAATGTATGGTGGTCCTGTTAATGGACACTGGTCAGACCTGCAATGCATCACACTGTATATCTATGTGAAACAATTGAAGACTATATGAAACACCTACACTAAACCTTCCAAACTGTCATTGCCAGATGTGTGGACAGCAGTGAATACAATGGCGGAGGTGTATTCCACTGTAGGGACAAGTACTACATATCAGCATTACACATGTTGGGAATATGAACAGTACTGTACAGAGAGCATATGTGTGCACACACTCTAAATGTGTTGGAGCTGGAGTACGACCTGCCCACAGGATACACCCTTGTGGAGTATACCCTTGCTATGAATGTCACACAATGTCATGTGCTATCTAACATGTCCATGACATGTTGTGGGCTGACTGCAACACTGCTCAACTATCCTGCAAAACATGTCTCACATCCCATACATACCACCCTTTGTCTGCATAACCCTGTCCTCAGTGGAGCATATGACATCTATGGGTGTATGTCATATGGGATAACACTGACATGTAAAATAAGACAGCCATCACAACCACTGGACTGAACATGTGTACATATGGCCATGGAGGATGGCCAGAGACATGAAGCAACACACACACAGTAGAAGTGATGTACATGTGTGTACACCCTGTTGTACATTGGCTTGACACAATACAACTATGACCTTTGTGTAATGGTGATATTGCAGATATGAAACACTAAACATCATACAGGCCTGTGCACAGCTTGTGTAGGCATAACATGAAACCACCACATAACATGTCTTGAACATCTTGAGTGTGTCACATCATGGAAGCATTCACCTATACAGTATCCAAATTCATACATGTGTTGCACAACATACACATACATCCACATCAAGCCACAAATACAGTACATTCACCTTGCTGGTGTCAGAAATCACTGTCATGCCTGCTTCGCATGTGTGTGAGGTACACAGATGGCATGTGGGACATAGATTACTGCTAAGTTAGCCATGTGTGGGCATAGTTGCCAAGCATCAGTAATATGGTTGCTGATGTGCAGGGGTGTCATCCGTATACCCTTCTGTGACCTGTGACACACATTCCACATTAAGGTTTATTGTGTATACACCTCAGTGACGTGGGTCACATTCCACATTAGATATGTATTGTATGTGAACATAGTCATGGCTATGAATTGTGTCAGTAGCTCATGCTGTATAGCAACTGTGAAGCCACATGATGCCCTGCAATGGCAATGCACATCAGCTCAATGTGCAGTATGTCCCTGCATATTTGTAGGGTGGACAGACATTGCATCATCTGAAGGCCCATGTTAGTATAACACATCCCTGCAGTGGGACACCATTACTGTACTGTAGATTGGAAAGGACACCATTGTGTTACACATGTATGCATGTCATTCAACACATCAGCAGAAGACATGCCATACTACATGGGATTGGCAAGGTCATATGCCACACAACAGGCCAGTGTACTGTAAACCTGTGCTGGTCTGTGGCACCACTGCAAAGTAGGGACAGCCATGTCACACGTGTGTACAGCCACATGCACAATGTCTACACTCAGCTCAGGGGTAGGCAAAATAATGTTGAAAAGACATGCACTGCTTTGGGAGAGATATGCAAGCTAGGGCTCAGGTAAACATAGTATGCAGTTGACATACCCTACTGCTCATGTCCTCACACATAGGGGCGGTGGCCAACACAAAGCATCAGTGGCAGCTGTACAAAGGTCAGCAATGGTCTGTTAACATGTGGTGTATGTTGCACACACCATGGCAGTGCGGTGCAATGGTGCAAAGTGCATGCATTGTGTTGCAGGTATGGGGCATAGGCTACTAACACAAATGGTGCAATACAGGTATGTATGCTAATCACCACTATAATTGTGTAAGGTGCATGCTGTCTGCTGTAACACATGCATGCTGTTGTGTGCAACTCAGGGATGTATGATAACTACCACTATAATTGTCTAAGCTGAAACTATAATTGTCTAAGCTGAATGCCATCTGCCATATCACCTGCATGTAGCTTGTGTGTCTGTGTGTGCCTGTGTGTGTGTGTGTGTGTGTGTGTGTGTGTGTGTGTGTCTGTGTGTGTGTCTGTGCTTATCTCTGTGTGTGTGTGTGTCTCTGTCTGTGTGTGTGTGTCTCTGTGTGTATGTGTGTCTCTGTGTGTGTGTGTGTGTGTGTGTGTGTGTGTGTGTGTGTGTGTCTCTGTCTGTCTATGTCTGTGTGTGTGTGTCTGTGTGTGTGTGTCTGTCTGTGTGTGTGTGTGTGTGTGTGTGTGTGTGTGTGTGTGTGTGTGTGTGTGTGTGTGTGTGTGTGTGTCTGTCTGTGTGTGTGTGTGTGTCACTGTCTGTCTGTCTGTGTGTGTCTGGTATAACTTGTAATATACAGTTCTTGTCTTCCCCTCACAGGTGTTGATTTAGGTGCATTGCCCTCTGGCAGTCCACCTAATGTTAGTGTCCCCACAGACTAAAGCAGTGATGATAATAGTATGAGGCACAGGCAAGGTTGTCAGGGGCTGAATATATGCCATTGGTTGCCATTCCAAATGTCTTCCCCTCATCCTCGCACACAGTTCCCCTGCTTGCACATACCCCATCACCACTGGCATAAAGGAAGGACAGTTGGCAGGTAGTAGCATGGAACAGGGAAGTGGGGTGACTATGGAAGGTGTGCCTGCACACCATGATCCCAGTCAACAGACTAAAGATGTCCCACACAGGCATGTTCCCAGCACTGCTCATAGGAGGACCACTGGCCAACATGCCCATGAGAGACAAAGCACATCAGCTGGAGTCACCAGACAAATGTTTTGGGCTGTAATGGAGGCACAGGCACATGCTGAATGGCACAACAGAGAAGGTCTGAGGCTTCAGAGGACTGTTGTCCGTTCATTAACTGACAACAACCTGGCACTTGCAAATGCTCACCATCATCTTGCAGATGTTTTGGATAGGCGATTGGGTGACATGGTGGGAGTCCTTGGCTGTGGCATATCAATCCTCGAGTGTGGAATGTCTATGCTGAAACATCTGGTGGGAGTGAGGCGTCGGGCACGTGGACGTAGGTCAGCTACATCACCTGTTCAAGGTCTATGTGAACATGCTACTGCACATGCCTGTCCCCATAGTGGCAGTAGCAGCAGCAGAGCAGCTGGTGCTGTGCAGTCCACACCAGGACACAGCAGGCCATGTGCACGTGGTCCTGGGTGGTCTCAACAGGGACACAATTCCAGTGGACATGTGTCATCAGACAGTACCCAATCTGGACCTCTGCCTGGTAGTGCCCATGCAACCCCTGGCAGGCACAGGTCACATGGCCATGGCCAGACACCGTGAACTGTGAAACCTGCCTTGTACAGTCTGCAGCTGCTAATAATACCCCTGTGTAGGCCAGCCATATGCCAGACCTGTGTGCATGCATACACACATACTGTAAACAAATGTAATGCACCTCAACACACACACGCATAACATCCACACATGCCCAATGATATCACAGGCCCTAACACACACACACATGATGTCATCCAGTGGCACAGCCTAGGCCTCTGGCAAACATTATCACCCTGTGCATATGATGATGCCTGTGCTGCATCCCTGTCATCCACACCATCAGTGCAGGGACATGTTCATATGGTCTGATGCACAGGGTGAACATACTAGGTAGACAATTGTAGATTAATATTGTTGAGTAGTGTTGACAGGCAGCAGACATACCATGTATTACAGTTTTAGAATGCATTTTGTATATTTGACTGTATGTATCATGTGTAACAACACTAAAAGCATGTAGATCTTGAAGTTCTGCCTTCCTCTTTCAGGTGTAGTTGCATGTGCCGGGGGATGTTGGTGTTTGCAGATGTCCCATATGTACATGTTGACTACCCACAGGTCAGTATGACAATACCCGCATGCACTTTGTAGCTTCCACATCACAGTTATATTCTCCCATGTTTTAATTATGTTTACTGTTCTAATGATCCAAGAGCATGATAGCTGTGTAGTAAGCTACTGTGTTCAGAGATGTCACATCTATAGTGGGTGACATCACAGGTATAGTTATTTGGAGCATGGAGGAGGTAAAAGAGTGTGATGTCGGATGACAAGGGTAAAGGCCAGTGGAAATAGTGGCTTCTCATTGGGAAGCAGTAACGCCCACTGCCATGACAGCATGCAAACACAGACACACCCATACACTCAGGGATTCACAGACACAGTAACACACACTCTGACACACACACACAGTTGCCAGTGTTCAGATGAGAACCGCTGCCTATGTGCATATCATCATTATAGTACTATGCAATTACAAGACGTGCCACAAAGATTACACATGTACAGGTAGTTGGAATGGCCTAAGATTGAGGACATTGACAGGGATACTACAGTGCAGTGACTGTATGTGAGGAGTGGGGTCCATCAGTAGGCTATGTAACAACAGGTCACACCCTAGGGTGTACATGTTAACAGGTGGTTAGAATGCCCGTCTACGATTGATGATATCAACAGGGATGTTAGATTGCATTGAGTGGATGGGGGTGGGGGCATTAACATTTCACTATGGTAAAATACAGCCTCACTCCAGGAACCAGACAGCCATACACACAGACAGCCATACACACACACACACACACACACACACACACACACACACACACACACACACACACACACACACACACACACACACACACACACACACACACACACACACACACACACACACACACACACACACACACACACACACACACACACACACACACACACACACTGTGGCATTCATAAAGATATACACCTATGTCACACACATACAGACACTTTACATGTGTGAGGTTTAACCACCTGCCTATGCCTTTCTTTCTACACTTCACTCTGTCTGGTGTCAACAACAGTGTTCAGGAGAGTGATAACATGTGGGATGTATTCCCAACCATACGTGGCATATATGGACACACACACACCCACATATGCCAGTAATGTGAATCAAATACCTGCCTATCTCATGATAGGTACTACAGAAGTACAGCACTATTGCATCTGGTACAAGCCTTACTGACTCTTTCCTTTGACAACTGTGCTGATATATGCACATTATATGCACAGGGGAGGTAATACTGTTACAGGTGTCATGAGGTTTGCCTTCAGTGTCACCCTTACAGCATTCTACATTGTCTGGCTTCCACTTCAATTAACAAAACCTGACCTTAGCAGTTACATGGGTTATTGTAGGACTGGTTGTAACACACCAGTGAGCTGTCCTCAGTAATCATTCATCTGCAAAGAAGCCCCACCACTTAGTAGTCATGTCCAAACATCTGTCCATACCTCATGTATGGCTTACTGTATTTAGAGCATATCACCATATACAGTTGGCAATGTTGAGACTGTATTGCTACAGCATGATGTACTAAGACAAGAGTCACCTTCAGACATCAGACACTGCACACACATGGAATCTACACAAACATCAATACATGTACACATATGTGGTCTACATCAGTAAGTGCACTAGCAGGTCAAGAGGATACATTCCACACCTTCCCCACACCATGTGTGAAACATAGCCAAGCATTACACCATAATGGATGTTGCATTCATGTACTGGTAGGACACCACCACTTTCACTGACTAACCAACTGTACATATATTAAAACAGCACATATCAGCGAGACACACACACCATTATTCCATGTCATGCTCCTACAAACTGTTACTTGACAGTGCCATGGTGAAGCCAGGGCACTGTAATGGTCAACAGTGAGCACATCATATTTGCCACACACACCTCATGTTTACTGGAAGAGTGCCAGCAATGTGCTCTGTTAGAGCTAGGCAGTACACTCATTCAAGCATATGTGAGGTCTGTGGCTTGTAAACATCTCAACCCAGCATGTACTGGCTATTGTGGTACTAAGGCTAATGTCCAGCACACAGCATGCATGGCTTGCAATTGTTGACATGGGGTATATGTAGGAGCTGAGGCCACACATGGCTGTACATGTCATGAACATATCACCTGTGACTACTCAGGAATATACAGAGCAGAGCTGGATTTCCCTGAGTCTGTCAATAGAGGCCTTGTGCAGGTCCTATGATCCTGTTATTTGGGTATGTGTGTAGCCATTGCATTAGGTGGACATGTCTAAAGATATACATGCCACACGGGGTGTTATATGATAGGTGTCATGGGTGACCAGTAGAGATGGACTATTAACTCTGTCAACATAGATATCAAACCTTATGTACTGTTAGCATGCTATTTGCCATGTGCATGTGTGTAATGACTGTAGCCACCTGTATGTAGAAAGGATAATGAAATCTATGGTAATGTCATTTATGCTGTATGAGTGTGGGATGTACATATCCAGGGCAGGTACAGTTAAGTCATATCCAACCATGAGGGTGTTGTTTACTGGTGTACAGCAACAGTTGACCGTGTTAATGCTGACAACATCTGAGGGACCCTGGTATATGTACAACTGAGATGGTTACAAACAGTGGTATTATTGCATTGCATAACACATTATGCATCTGTGTCTGTACATGGGTACTTTGCACAGTTAATGTAGGCCTAGGTACAGTCCACCAATTCAAGGTTATCTGGTGGTCTACCATACTATTTTATACCACATATGGATGTGTGTTGGTAGTCTGGGAACAAGGTGGTGGATGTATATGAGGATACAACCTAGAATGCAGCATTTGCCACTGTCACCTGTACCTGACTCATTTGTGATGCGTTATGTCGGAGTAGTGGTCTTTACATGTGAGTAGCCTTTATGAATATGTGTACACCACCACCTGGAATGGTCCATACCACTGTTATGGCTCACATGTCTGGATCTGAGTTATATGGTGGTAGTGCAATTGTGCACTACAGAGCCTTCAGTCAGGTGTTCCTCACTGCACAGATGTCAGTATTCCCCATTGTAGGTTCTACATTGAGCAAATGGATTACTAAAGCCACACATTTAGCACTGGTTAGCATAAGCATCCAATGCAATTGTCATGTAGGTGTCAGGGTGTTACTTCTGGGTGTAGGTCATTTGCCTTGGAATGCAGCTATATGGGTAAATGCTACCTAGGTATTATCCATACATACGTGTAACATGTATGCATGTGCTCTGTGTTGAAGGCTCGTTGTTCAGTCATGACAGCCCGGAATGACAGACACTGGACAACCTCATAATAACAGCAGGACATTGGCTCATTGTTTTGGTCTAGCAGTTGCCACTTGTACCATGACATCACTGCACATGGCATGAATGTGCTTGGTAGCAAATGCCTCATGTAAGGTGACGGACAGCAACAGAACTTGTGTATATGACCAATGTGAGATATACTTAGGGTAGCAGTCCTGCTAATAATGACAACTACTAACACAGCCAGGAGAGGTCACCTTGATACCTGCACCTCAGTACCATTACACAAGGTGACTCACACATTATGCTTGCACATGCCACTGTTCCACGTACAATGCCACTGTCCACAACTTGCTATCAATGTATGCCTTTCAGGGCAGCAAGGTGTGTGACACATGCTGTAGGTAGCATCCACCTGTGCGACCCAGGTAACCTATTGTCTGTCACGTCCACACATGCATGAATGTGTATATGTAACATATATATGTCAGTACTTTATCTACATGTATGCATGTGTATCACACAGCACAGACCCAGATATATCATTTACGGGCCACATACAGGTATCAAGTAGTAAACCAGTATGATGTGCATATATACTGATAGGTAAGATGTACCTAGTTGTAAACCTGTGTGCTTACAATAGGAGTCCATTACAATGTGTTCCGTACATTTAAGTGTTTGAGCATGCACACTGTGTCCTTCAGTGGTTAGAATCGGAGTGCATCCCACACAGCCCTGTGCTACTAAGTGTATGAGCGTACCCACTGCCACCTTGTGTAATTTGAGTCAGTGCATCCAACAGGCCCTTTGTTACTAAGTGTATGAGTATGCCCAGTATAACCTTGTGTAGTTGTAGTCATAGTGCTTCCTAAATGGCCCTGTGCTACTAAGTGTATGAGCATGCCCACTGTAACCCTGTATAGTGATAGTAGTTGTCCATTCCACAGATGGCCATACTCCAGTTCAGGTTCCTGTTGTGCTACAACTTTACCTCTCAGGCCTACATGCAGATGATGTGTCTTGTTTGTGCATACAGGTTGTAATGGACACCTACTTTAAACACACAGGTCTACAGCTATGTACTTCGTGACTGTCAGTCTCCCTGTTGTTGTCCTCAATCTTAGAAGAGCAGTCTGACTGCATTGGAATGTGTAATCTCTGTGGTGCATCTCGTAACTGTGTAGTACTGTAATAGTGATCTGTAGATAGGCAGGAGTCCTGATCCCACCTCTGGCAACTGTGTGCGTGTGTTTGTGTGTGTCAACAAATGGCTGAGTGTGTGTGTGTGTGTGTGTGTGTGTGTTTCAGCAAATGCTGTCAGTCTCCCTGTTGTTGTCCTCAATCTTAGAAAGGCAGTCTGACTGCCTTGGAATGTGTAATCTCTGTGGTGCATCTTGTAACTGCGTAGTACTGTAATAGTGATCTCTAGATAGTAAGGAGTTCTGATACCACCACTGGCAACTATGTGTTTGTGTGTGTCAGCAAATGGCTGAGTGTGGTTGTGTGTGTATTTGTGTCAGCATCCTGTCATGACAGCGGGTTTTGCTGCATTCCAAAGAGATACCTCCTTTTGCACTGGCCTTTATCCTTATCAACTGCTAAACCTCTCTCTTCCCCCCTCCCCACTGCAAGTAATCGGTCCGTGATGTCACCCAGCTCAGAAGTGGAATCAGATTAAGTGTAATTGTATGTGTTCTGTGGCACATATCCCAACTTCATACCACTGTACTAGTTACCTTTACATAGGCAAGACATGTATGCACAATACTGGCAAGTTTGCTCATGTTTGTGTGTGTGACTACCCTGTAGCCAGGCAAACACATGTGTAATGTCTTTTAGCACACCATGGTAACCATCTGTGGTGACCGGTATCTACAAAGTATTACATAGTTAGGAATGGTAAAGAATACACAGTCAAGCACAACTACTGTTGGGTATGTTATTTTCCTGTGCCACTGTCGAGCAGTGACACAGAAGTGGTCACTGCGGTGTAGGTCCATACCCATCATTCCGCCACCCTAACTCCACAATCCCCGGGGTAGATTACATTAGCCATTGTTTCCCACCCCAAACAGCTTATGATTTAAATGTTATAACACAAGAGATGCCTCTGTTTTGTGTGCACGTTAGTTCCTTTGGAACCCTTCTGTGTCACAAAGGGTGTTCAGACGTATATATATATATATATATATATATATATATATATATATATATATATATATATATATATATATATATATATATATACACATATATATATATATATATATATATATATATATATATATATATATATATATATATATATATAGCTATGGCTGTGTCTGTGTATATGCATATATATGTGTGTGTGTACACATCCCGTAGGTGTATATATATATATATATATATATATATATATATATATATATATATATATATATATATATATATATATATATATATATGTAGTTATGACAGTTGTGCAGATGTAGACTTGTCTTTGTTGTTTCACAGAGTACAGTACATCCAAGGGTACTGTACATATGTACACAAAGTGACTGTCCAATTTGTTTTCAGTGCTGTGGAATACCTGTAGTAGGATGTGCATTATAGACTCCATGCAACATGTATACAACCCAGAACAAGTAGTGTTACGTCCAGTGACCTCAGTGTGCATGGTCCAGGGTTCAAGACCTACAAGCCTTGTTGATGTTGTCAATTAGGACTGCATAAGACAGTTATAAACAGGTGTAAATTTGTTTTTGTGACAGTAAGCAGTGGGTACACACAGGTAACCGACATGTACAACTTGCCGTACACTTGGAATGCCCTTCTTTGGCAATCCTGCTGATGTCACCCACCTACGAATACACCTCTGGCACTACTGTAACCCAGTAATCTCCATGGTGCATGCTGTAACTGCATAATGCTGTAGTGTGTTAAACTCATTTGGTAGGTGTTCTAATCCCCGACAGGTCAACTGTGCATGTCTGTTTGCCTGCCTGTGAAAGAACCAATACTTTTAGAGTATGCACACTCTTTATAATTCACATGACCACCTTTGGCAATCCTGCTGATGTCACCCACCTAGAAATACACCTCTAGGATTACTGTAAACCAGTATTCTCCGTAGCACATGCTGTAATTGTGTATTGCTGTAATGTGATAAACTAATTAAGTAGGGGTTTTATTCCAAGAGAGGCTAATTATGTGTGTGTGTCTGTCTGCCTGAGAAAGTAATAATGCCTTTTAGAGTATGTACACTCTTTACAATTCACATGACAACCTTTGGCAATCCTGCTGATGTCACCCACCTAGAAATACACCTCTGTGAGTGCTGTAATCCAATATTCTCTGTAGCACGTGCTGTAACTGTGTATTGCTGTACTGTGATAAACTAGGTAGGTAGGGGTTCTAATCCAGGAGAGTTCAAGTGTGTGTGTGTCTCTGTTTACCTGAGACATGAACAATGCTTTCTAGAGTATGCACACTCTTTCCAATTCATATAACCACCTTTGGTAATCCTGCTGTTGTCATCCACCTAAAAATGCACCTCTGGGACTACTGTAACCCAGTAATCTCCGTAGCGCATGCTGTAACTGCGTAAGGCTTTAGTGTGATACACTAGTTAGGTAGGGGTTCTATTCCAAAACATGGCAGGTGTGTGTGTGTTTGACAGTTAGAGCCTGTGTGGAGGTGGCTGTGAGTGTCTAACCACTGGACATGTTGGAGAGCGGATTTTGTAGTTTTCCTATATGGTGTCTGTATTATATGTCACAATGTCCACCTCACGAAGAGTACAGATGTCAGTTATCCAAAGGACTGTGTTGGCAAGCCATACCCCTACATCTGGCAAAAGGCCTGGTGAACAAAGTATGCAACCCTACTATTACCCGGAATACATTCTGAACCCATGTGTCATACACAAACACAATTGCCTAGAATATCCCACTATGTTGCTAGTACTCTGCACACTGATGACAGATAGTAGGCATGGTATGATTGGAGTGGGCTGCAGAGGGCATGGCACCCTGTACAGCAGTACAATAGGCACATAATTGTGGACAATGTGCCTTCACTATGTTCCCCACTGGATGCCTGCAACATATGTGGTACCATCAAATGTGATCCACAGAGGCCATACAATGCCTTACACATGTGCCTGTATGGACCAATGCCACTGACACCAGGGAATACCTGTATCATGCTATCAACGCAGGTGCAGGGTCAACCTGCTGTCTATAAGCAGGTCCTACCACACCAGGCCAGTATTTGCATATCAGAGGATAACAGTCTGTGTACACAACATATGCCAGCCAAACCAGGTAAACCTGTACATGTCACTGTACATTATTGTGAGACGTGCACATCCCAGGCAATGTACATGTCAAGTACTATCAAACACAGACATGGCATGCATTGCAATGCTATGGCCATACACAATGGTAACCAGGATGTCAGGACAGTTCATACAATACCCATCTGTGTGGGACATTGCAGACACTACACCCCTGTACCACACTGCACACCATTGTCGGGTGGCGTGATGCCAAGGATTACCCCTCACCCAGCCTTGTACAGCCATCTTGAACAGCCAACCATTACACACCCATGAAGCAATGCACACATGCATGTCAGTACTGGCACCATGTGTCTGCATGTGGGGTATGATGTTCCTAACCACAGTCACTCCCAGTATAACTCCCATTGGCATACCAACAGATGCAAACTCATTCACATGCCCTAGCCCATAGAACCTCCCAATATCCCCTGTGGTGCATGTAGTACCTGTGCATTACTGCAGTGTGGCAAACTAAGTAGTTTGGACTTGTATTTGTGGGCCTGGCAAAGAGTGTCAATGTGAGTCCATTAGAGAGTGTGGTTGTGTTGACAGTAACATCTGTTTATGCGGACAGCCATGTGTGCTACACCTAATGTATGTCTACTATATCTCTGTTGCAGATGTCGCTCATTAGCACACATATATGTTCTTACAGCACATCAACGTGTCAGCTTTGTGGCACATGGAGTAAATGCATGCACTTGTAATAGCAATGACTAGTCAGTCAGGGGTTTGAACCCCTGTACTGATAGGTGTGTGACAGACGATGCTTAGGTTTTAGTCCCCAAGCCCTTCTCTGATGTACTTTGCCTCTGTCTGTCCCTCCCACACACTCTCTGTTGGATGTGGAGTTGTACACCTGCTCAGCAGCAGCTTGTATTTTGTAAGTGATGGTCATGATCAGGTGATGGCCTCTTCACCTATTGCAGTCCTCCTCTAGCTGATTGCATGTGGAACAGCTGTGATGATGTTCCCATAGCCAATTGCATGGAAACACAGTACAAAATCTAGGAACATCATGTTGGTGTTTACCCATGACAGTCGCTGTGAGTGGTACATGGATCTGGTGTCTGGTAAATGGCATCACAGATGATATTCGGATGTTCCTCAAACATGCACAGTGGGAAATAGCCTAAAAACAGGAGGGTGATGTGCCAGATATGACTACAGCATGTAAGTGTAGCTATGCTTCATTGAAACTACTGCCTGTTTAACAAGCTGTGCGTGGTAATGGCTATTCTGCATGTTTTAAAACTGACAAGACAGTGCTCTGTTTGTGAGGGACCCCCATCTGTAGGGCCATTTGTGGACTGGTCAGTGTGTGGAACCATTTGTTTCCTGTGTTACTCACTGAGCACACATCTGTGAACTGCAGGAGCATAGTGTGAGGATTGCAGTCAGTACATGGTGATAGTGATGAGTTACTGCCATCGCATCCCTGATTGGACATATGTCACATGAAACAGTGGTATGACAGGCAATGTCTGGGGTTCTCAGCGACATGCCAATAATGGGCCACTGTTCATAGCTGCAATCACAAATCTTCTACACTTTGTACAGATGTCATGCAGTATATATGCATGTGTTGTGCTCCCTCTGCAAATGTATACCATCTGTTGTGTTGGGTTGATGGTCATATCTATGCATGCTGTTATAAGTAATCCTGAATGCTGTTGACTATTACTAAGCCATATCTCTGTTTAAACTGCAACACCATAGGCTGTATGGGTTTGGAGGTCCCGGCAGAACCACCTGTCCCACTTCAGCTGGCCATGGCACTGGGCACCAGCACATCTGGAGCCCAGCCTTGGACCTCCACCTCTGTTGGCTCTGCACCACCTTCTTGTGGTACCACCACTGAGGATGGGGCTTGTCTCCACTGTGAGCAGGTCCAGACAGGAACATGTCTGCTATCGTACAGTCCCGGATATGGTGCATAGGGGGCTCAATAAGGGGTTTCGAGGCCAGATACGCCAGTTCGAGGGCAGAGTGTCACATTTACAGGGTGAGGCTGCCCCTCCTAGACAGCCCCCAGCACTGACACCTTTGCAGCTGTTTATTTTTTTTCAGTTCTGGTTGCCCATAGCTGGGGACCTCGGTCCCACTGTTTCCATCTGAGGGCTCATTGGCTTGTGGCTGCCGAACACCCCTCCCCGTCCGAGGTGTATCCCCCCATGTGTGTCATATACTGACCCTGTATGCTGTCTTGTCTGTCATACTACCCTACCTATCCTCTCGAGCATACCTACTCTCCTTCCCCCACATCCCACTCTCACCCTACGGAAACAAAAGGCCAATCAGCTCCTTGAACAACATTTGCCCCATACATAACTGTCCATTTCACACAAGTGTCCACTGGGCACATGTAACTCTTTTAATATGCATCACAACATACTCCAGTTGTCCTCACCCCTGTCTCTCAGGCACACGATCCTAGTATGCACATGACTCCTAAAGGTTCCAGCAACACGTGATACGGACGACCCCATTGTACACACAACACTACCGGTCCCTTTATGGTTACCCCATTTACCTTTATGATGATGATGATGTTGCACACAGCACCTTGCAAGAGTACTGTTTTCATATAATGATTGGACAGGAACTGTTGTGTTAATGTAAATAACATGCACAGAGTAATGTATTTGGCCAATGTACAAATGTTTGCATGTATTAATGACACATGTCTGTCTGAGGGAGTCTTGATATTACATAGGACAACACCACTACATAATACATGCATTGCTGGTGTTTCCCTTTTCATTCCTTTGTAATGTTTTGTTGTCACATGGGATGTTCTTGATTTATCTATATATATGTATATATCTATATCTGGACATAAACACTCACACATACATCTACATGATGAAATACATTTCCTATACTGTTGAATGACTGCACTGGATGATATGTTTGTAATAAGATCCAATATCTGTATAGCTGCCATGGCTTAGTGGTAAATCACAATAGCTGTGTGTGCAGGGTCCTGGTTTCGAGCCTTGCAGAGGCCATTTATTTTATTGCTGGGCAGAACAAGGCCATTGGATACGGAGTGATTAAGGCACATTAAAGCAGTTGTGAGCGGGTGTGCGTGGGTTTGCGCGGAGCTAAGCAATGCCAACCTCTGGTTACAGTTTCTTACACTCAGTTAGCCTTTACATTGCTTTACCAGTGTAATACTTGCATACTGACAGCCAAACAGGCTGACACCCGCTTGCTCCTGCACTCTCAAATGCACTGCATTTGATGTTTGCATCTTATACTCACAACCCTGGGTAGGAGCGAGGACTACAATATTACCTTGTGATGCCTATTACTTCGGATTACATGCCTACAGTATTGGGAATGGCTGCCCATTAGCCGACAACATGCCGTTTGACTGTACGGAATCCGCGGCCAGTCCAGAATTTGATTCATATTATTGGTGTGTTCCTCTTACAATCTGCACCTGTCTGGCTAATACATGGGAACTGACACTCTTCAATACAAACAAGTAATTGGGTTTTGGAACCCACATCCTTCAGCCGAGTCATGCTACTGCATACCTAATATTCTATCATCTTTCTGAGGTTGTCAGTGGAATATGTACTTTCTGTCCCTATCAGACCTCTCATACAATTGGGGAAAAATACAAACTGAATCAGGGACACAGCATAACAACATCAGGGGCACATTTAAATTATTGGTGCTATTAACCTGACACATTAACAGACTCAGAGCATATGAATTCATACACATTTTCTGAGGTAAATGATGTTTATAACTCTTAATTTTGTCATTATTCATTACGTGTAATTCACCACGTTTCCTCCAAATGTCACTAGTTTTAGGAGGGATTAAGTAGGGCAGAGTTAGAAATTGAGTCAAAATCAGGGACATCCCTGAAAATCGGGGACAGTTCAGAGGTATGGTCCCTATTTGTTCCCCCAATGGTTTATGTCCTGTCCAGTAGATTTGCTCTTAGGGGATGAGAGGTATGGGCATCAGCTATGCCCATTTTGGAATATTACTTACATCACCGGGGCGGTCCTATTACGACTGCGCCAGCCAACACCTGCACGCTTAGACCCATAATTGCATACCCATACTTCCCCCACCTGCCACTCCTCTACAGCACTCATCCTTACTGTGGGTGCAGGTGGGGTATAAACACACCACTACACACTGCCCACTCTCCCCATGTCGTGACACATGTCGCATGTTGTGTCGACCCATGGGTTATCAGGCTTGCACAACCTACTGGTCCGTGTACATCTACAGCATGGCTTGATGAATCATTACCGGGACTGCCTCCAATGATCATTAATTTTTGGTGTCCCACAAGGGACATCAATGTCTGTGTTTCAAGATTAGACCTGGCAGGTCTCTCCCACTGGTAGTATCCTGCCGGTGGTCTGGGAAGCAGTGGTGTGTCTATTTTTATTGTGTGTCTGCATGTCTCACCGGCCTAGCTGGGGGGGTGGGAGGGTTGATGCTACATGTTACACGTTTGTTTATTTGACCCCTCACCCCCATATGCACGGCCTGTGAACATATGTAACTCATAACTGCTGTATCATATCCTAGCTATATACGTGTATATTTACAGTCTCACATATATATATATATATATATATATATATATATATATATATATATTTATATATATATACATTACTATATACAGATATATCTGTATATGTATGCATACATGTATATTTATATTTTGCTGTCTAAATAAGTATATATATATATATATATATATATATATATATATATATATATATATATATCTAACAACATATGGGTCTATGGGTGTCTGCATATGTATATATTTATATGTGGATATGTATCTGTATTCGTCTCTGTATGTATACATTTGTACTACAGAGAGGGAGAGGCTTATCTCTATGTCACTATGGGTAGCTATACACACACATGCCTCTACATATATACAGCTACATCTGGTTATTCTGTTCCTTGCCATATAGATTACACTTTGCTGCAGTGGGACTCGCAGTGGGTGTGGCTGCTCATTGGGCGATGCCTCTGCCCAATGAACACATTCGCTTACATCCCTAGGGGTGTCCATATAGGCCCACATCAGCCAATACCTGTACACCTAGACCCATAAGTAGCTACCCATAGTCACCCAACCCGCACCTCCTCAACAGCACCCATCCTTACTCTGGGTCCTGGTCGGTTCTGGACACACCACTACACACTGCCCACTTTCCACTTCACAGGACCCATTTCATACAATTGTCTCGACCCATGGGTCATCAGCTTTCCCACCCTTGTATTCCGAGTATGTATACACCCCAGCCAGAATGTTCGGTCTATCACCTTCTTTTGGGCTTCCCAATTTTTGGGGTGTCCCACAAGGGACGCTCCTGTCTGTGTTCCATGAATAGAATTCACAGGTGCACTGTGTACCCCCCTCCGGTTGTATCCTGCCTGTGGTCTGGGGAGCAGTGGACTCTTTACGTTGTTTGTGTGTATGTTTCCCGTGTCTGGCTGGGGGGGTGGGTTGGAAGGTCATGCTACGTGTTTCTTGTTTCTTGCTTGGGCCCCTCACTTCCATTGGCATAGCCTGCGAACATATGTCATTCTTGTGTGCTGTTTCCTATCATAGCTGTATATCTGTGTATATCTACGCACACACACACACACACACACACACACACACACACACACACACACACACACACACACACACACACACACACACACACACACACACACACACACACACACATATATATATATATATATATATATATATATATATATATATATACGTATATGTATATGTCTAATTATATATATATATATATTTATATATATATATATATATATATATATATATATATATATATATATATGCATAACCCACACAAATGCACTTACACATGCTTACTGGTGTTTATATATGCTTAAACCTGCTTACTAGTGCCTTATTCATTATGACACTGACACTTCACTCCAGTTAACTTTTAATTGATATTTTGCAGGTTATACAGTGGACAGATGTCGCAATATGTTCATGTACAGATTACCAATGTTAAATGGTATGTGATGCAGTGGGATTCGGTACGGGAATGTCTGTTCATTAGGCGGTTGCTCTAACCAATACACTATTGCTGTGCTGCTTCATTTGCATATATACCCATATACCCATGGCTCCTGGTTCCCCAAACACACACCCCAATGCCTCCCTAACACTACAGTCATCCATTCTCCAGTTGGATTCGCGGTGTATCCACACCACTACACATTGGCCACTCCCTATTCCTATAGACCCATCCCATCAGTTGACTCACTCCACGTATCCTCAGAACTCCCAAACATTTAGTCCACAAACATTAGTAACATGAGCGACCAAACGAATACTAGTCACAATTTTTGGGTTGTCCCACATGGGACACGCATGTGTTTATGTCAAGATTAGACTCTATACTTCATTACATCCTTACTCCCGTTAACATGACACTACAATAAATTAATAAGTATGACTATGTGGTAATGCACACGTTACACATGAGAGACTAATTATGTATGTGTTTGGTGTATTTCTTTTACAAATAGACCGGTTTAGTAATTGGCGTTGCTGTAGCAGGCAGATCACAGGAATGATTCCATGTGTGGGAAAGTTCTCACATTTGATTTTTTTCAGCACAGCACTGACTTCGGACATTGTACACACTTCTGCATTTTAGCAGTTTCGTCCCGTCCCTCTTATGCACAGCCTATTATTCTATCTACTGTTGAGGTTTGTAAGGGCGCATTCGTGTTATTTATGTCTGCAAATGGAATGAATGTGTTACAGAGAATGTACTTCTACATATTGATGTCTGTATGTGTGTATGCATATATACTTAAAATGAATTCGCTGACCTCCACGGGGCGGTCGAATTAGAACCAGCCCATCCAACCCTGGTATACCTAGCTCCATAATTTCATACCCATAATTCCTTCACCCCACCCGTGTTCAAGATACATGCATACCATCCATTGTCCACTTGTTGTTGCAGCCATGACACACCTCCACACATTGCCCTCTCCCGAGCATTAGGGGCCCTACAAGTATGTTGTCCCAACCCATGTATTCTCAGGCTCTCTCACCATTTAGTCCTTGAACATACCTGCCCTTGCTTGTGTAATGGTCGGATGGCCAAATGGTCTATCAATTTTTGGGTAATCCCACCAGGTACTACCCTCTGTGTGTAAAGTAGACTTAGCAGATCAACAATGTTATTCCCACTAGTAATATCCTGCCTGTGGTGTGAGTAGCAGTGCTTTGCTCACTCCTGTGCAGCTTGATATGACATACGCTGACAGCGCTATATAATACT
Organism: Protopterus annectens; assembly: GCF_019279795.1. NCBI lineage: Eukaryota > Metazoa > Chordata > Ceratodontiformes > Protopteridae > Protopterus > Protopterus annectens. Next base: position 817,041,048 of record NC_056731.1, on the reverse strand, counting down.
GGGGTTGCTATTGATTCCCTTCTCATTCCTTTTGCATGCTATATATATATATATATATATATATATATATATATATATATATATATATATGTATATATATATATATATATATATATATATATATATATTATATATCATATATCTGTATATACTTATATACATTTCCTATGCTGGGCACTGATTAGACCCGTGCAAGCGCACTCAGACTTGCTTACTGGTACTTGTATGTGTTAACTGCTGCTTATTTGTGCTTACACCTGCTTACTAGTACATTATTCATTATGACAGTGCCACTTTGCTTGAATGATATTTAAGTTAAATATCTCATGTGATACTCTTATGTCGGTTTTACAGCAAAATGACATTCATTTTGACATTGACATGACAATGACAGCAGCTGGAGAGGACACAAAAGTTCCTCACCAAAAGGATAAAGGGTCTCAAAAATCTGTCCTATGCTGCCCGACTGAAAGAACTCCAGCTCTATTCAGTCGCTTACCGCTTGCTCAGAGGTGACCTTTGCCTAACATACAAGGCCATGTCAAACCCAGATTTGATGAATATGCTTCACCTCAAAAAATCTAGATCCATCAGAGCCACAAGGGCGGGAGACTTAAACCTCGACACGGCTATTAATAGGACGTGCTGGAGGGATAGATTCATCACCCAAAGACTCCCTATGCTGTGGAACAAAATCCCGGTACATGTGAGGCAGAGCACCTCGCTGGCCTTGTTCAAGAGAAATCTTGACCAATGGATGGGAGATCGCAGATATACCCCAGGAATTACCTCAGTGTCACTGCTCGACAGAGGCACAGCAAAATAATGGGTATAGTTCCCCATACTAAAGGGGTGGCGTAAGCCACAAAATGATGGGCTAGGCTTATAAATGCCCTCGGGCAGATAGCCTAGTATGAACCTATGAACCTATGAACCTATTACACATGGAAAATGATATGTGCTATTGTTGGGCTCGAACCGTGAATGCTTGTTCGTTCGGTGGATGCTCTAAACACTACACTATTGACATTTATGTTGATTCCGCATGTTTTTCTCTATTTGAATGAATACGATGTGTAAGCTATACTCGGCAGAGGGCAGCAACGCGCAAACAAGTTACGCTTTGCTTACACCTTTGATATTGCAGCAATTCAAATGTATAATAGGGACATAGGGAATAAAGTTCTAGGGACAGGGCTCACCATTCCACTACATGCTTGTGTGTTTACTACTTTGATTTTATTTCTCTGTTGGTGGACACTCTTGTATGCTTAGCATACATTTCGGTATCCACAGACACTGAATTACTGACTTACTATTAGGGGCGAGCTCTACTACAAGGCATAGTAGGTTTTGCAACTGTTGGGGCATGTTTACGCCTCCATAGAGCACTTGTACATGCCCCCTGCACTCGCACACTTTTCCTATGCATGTTGAGGATGCTGCGGCGCACCATCATACATATTCATATGGCGCTGCTGCACCATCTGTAGTGAGGACGCTCAGTGCAAGGCTAAAACCGTCCTTGCGCCGAGCTACTTGAATCCCGGGGTGTATCTTTCAGATTTATGTTTTTCATCTAAGATGATCTACAGCCTGTATTCAGATGACTTGAAAATGGGGAACTTGATTACATGTGTTATAGATATGGCATGTCTGTAAAAGACTTTGACTACGTTAACCATTTGGGCACAAGAGAATAATATGCTAATAAATACATCAAAAGCTACAGAAGTATATGAGATCTGAGACATAGATTGAGCGGTCAATATTTAATACTGCACACAGTGATAGAAATGGAGACTTATTTAAGGACCTGTGTATATGGACAGATCCAAAATTGAGTTTTTCTAATCATATCAATCATTTTTTAAATATATAGTTATAGAACTACAAGTTGTATAAAAAAAATTATAAAGTCTAGGAAATCAGAAATTATGAAATCATTGTTTGTTATTTATATTGGCCCCAAACATGAGTATGGAATAATAATATGGAAACCTTATAATAAAACAAGCATGAATAAATTGGAAGCAGTACATCAGAACTATACCAAGAGCATCCATGGATATGAACATTTAAATTATTATGAAAGACTAAAATATATGAAGTTGCACAGTGTTTCATATAAACATTTGTGAGGAGACTTTATTCAGCTATATAGGATATTTAGAGATAACTACCTCTGTGAATATTTGCGGTTATCAAAGAGTAGCAGAGAGTCATCAGACAACCTATATGAAGATTATATAGAAATGATAGGTGTACTAACTGGTTCTGTGAGAGAGTAGCTGGTACATAGAGAGACTGTCAAATTACATTAAAGCAAGCACAAGTTTAGACATTTTTAAAAATAACCTGGGCATTTATTACTGGAATAAGTGCTTTGGTATAATGGCGGGCTAGAAGGGCATTATTGTGATGCCTGAAATATTTGATGCATGTATGTCTATGTGTATATATATATATATATATATATATATATATATATGTGTGTGTGTGTGTGTGTGTGTGTGTGTATGTATGTACTACAACAGGAATGGGAATGTGCATTCAGGACTTTGTGGACCACAATATGTACACTTACCAAACAGATGAGGCTGTGAAAAGTCACCCCACATGAAATGCTGGTATTGGTTGCATGTATATGAGATGTGAGAAGCACTGGAACTGCCTCGATAATGCAGAAACATTCATGTCGACTGAGATAAGCATTCTATGTACAATACCTCCTTAATTTAATGGAGGGTTGGCACGTGCTTACTAAATCCCATATGGTGTGTCTGTCTACATGGTAGCAGTCAACAATGTTGCATTCATGATAATGGTGACACAGAACCTCTAGTAGACCTCTCTGAAATGTGTGGGGGGGTGACATCATGCAACACTGCAGTCAGTGGCTGTGAATATAGCCACTAGTAATTGCTGTCTAGCTAATAATAATGCTACTGCTAGCATTATGATTCATCTCATGGTAATCAGAATAGCTGATCATCATGGCAGTCAATCAGTAGTTATATGTTTCTGAATTGCTCCACCATGCTCATATTCACCCTTTGCATATGCAATGACTCTCATTAGCATGTTACCACTTAGTTGCAAACCATTATGCATTCATTTGAATAGCATGCATACTGCACTATTTATTCAGTAATACAGTCATAGCACTTGTGTCTGTAAACTGTTCCCTCCCTGCCTATCATAGCTCAGTGTGCTATTTTGCATTTTTAAGTACTCACTCATAACAACATATTCACAGGAGACATATTACTCTGCAACATTTATTTATTTTATTTATTTACATTTGTTTACTGGGAAAGCCTGACTGAGCCAGAGGCCCATTTTCAGCAGAGGCTCAGGGAGAAAAGCTCCACAGAAATATAAGAAAAATACAATAATTTGATAGTACAACAGTATATATATAGTAAGATGCAGAATACACATCGTCCAGTTAGTCTACACAAAAGAAGTATTCAATATTGTTTCCTAGTAGATACAAGCTCAAAAAAGAAAATCACACAAGCATTTTGGTAAAGATCAATGTGAGAATAATACAATTAGTGCTGTGTACATATTAAATAATAGTTATGAACAAATGAGATTTCCTTTATATATATATTCAAATAAAATGAGTCACTTCAGTGACAACAATGCATGTCAATTGCTCAGAAATAATCAATAAAGAGATTTTACTATGTGGAGGTTCCTCCGTATAATTTGTTTCATACTGCAACTTATTTAGGACATTGCCTGTATATCCCATGGAACCCAATAAGCCTCTTTTAAAAGTCTCAGGTCTAATTACACAGTAATTGAAGTTAAAAAACACCTACCTTGAGAGATGTAAACAAACAGAAGATCTTTCAGCTTCCTGCATCTTTTGAACCAGTAAAATTTTGTACAGTCACTCATTTCCTTGTTTTTCCATTTCATATACAGATCTGTATCCTAACACCTATACCATAAAATATAGGAGTTGCGGATAAATGCCTGTTAGTATTGGAGATCAGGTACTCATTTTTAACATATGAGACGCAATCAAAATCATCACATCCACAAAAGGAGTGCCAATAAATCCACCAAGCCACGTAGACCTTAACGCAGGTTTATTGAAGACAATAATAAAAGCGTTTTCGCCACTACAATTGAGTGGCTTCTTCAGAGGTACAGGAGCCAAAAGAAGCCGCAAGTCCTTTGGTCCTTATTTAAATTCTAAAATCAGTTACATATCAATTAAATGCATCACTTCCTGTTCATAAAAATTCGAACATTTTGAAAAAGGAAGTATCTGTTAAAATACCATAGCATATCACAGTCCCCTTGTACAATAACCAAAAGTGACATGTGAAATTACATAGTAAAAAATGTGTAATGAAAAGTACTCAACATGTGCCCTAACCTAATTAAAAATGATAAAAGAAAGCAGCAAAAAACATGTAAAAAACCCCTAAGAAATTCAATTATTGTTTTTATTTTTATTTTTGTTGTTACCATAGATATATGAGGGGAAAGAGCTTTCTTCTATAATACAAAAAAATTTTTATATATGTAGTACTATAATTATGAACATTATGTTAAGTTATTACCATTTGAATCGGTTATAAAAACAAAATGCCCACACTAATATGGCTAAAACGAATGTAGCATAGATGTATGCTTACAATTGAGTAAATAACATTCAAAAAATGAAACCATTAAACAAGTTTATAACGAAGAAATTATCTTAAATATGCTCTGTACTTGAGAACTGGAGCAATATTACAGCTCTCGTTTAATCCTGGGAAGTTGAAAGTGTTAACCTTTAATTGCCATTCCAGCTCACGAATCTCTAATAAAAGAGAAGTTGGCCCACCTCTAATGGAATTTGGGATACAATCAATTCCCATGTAAACAAAATTATGGCCTGGATAGCTTTCTACGTGTTTCGCTAATGCATTTTCTGTTTTCCCATTTTTTATGGCATAACAATGTTGGTAAACCCTTTCCTTAAGCTTTCTATCAGTTTTCCCAACGTAGAAAGCTGGGCAGCAAACACAAAAGGCCATGTATATAATAGATTTTGTTTCACAATTAATCTTGCTAGTGATTTCATATTTTTTATGGCTAAGAGTTACAGAATTTCCTGTACGTATAACATTACAGTAATTACATCTTCCACACCTAAAACAGCCCTTAGCTCTATTAAAAGAGTCGCTGGCTTGATTTCTTTGTAATAATTCTTTAAGGTTCCTACCCCTTTTATATACTATTTTTGGTGTTGCCCCTAGTTTCTCAACTAAAAAAGAATTAGTAGTGATGTAATACCAATTCTTTCTAATAATCTCCGAAATTTGTCTAGAATCCAGACTAAAAGTAGTAATGAAACTTAGGGGATAACTCTTAGAAGGCTGTTCTGCATTAGAATCCCTACAACTGTCTATAGTGGTGCTCTCGGATCCTCTTTCAATGTTTTCAGGTACATTCGACCAGTTATTATGTATCAATGGTTTGTAAAAACCATTTGATCTCTTGACCGAAACCTCATTTACCAATTCTTGTATGATGGTACTAGGGTACCCCCATTCAGTGAAGAATTCATTGAGTAAAACACATTCATCCTCAAAGTCTCCATTTTCACTGCACATTCTCACAGCTCTGACCAACTGGCCCTTAATAATTGCTCTCTTCAATTTGTAAGGGTGGGAGCTGGAGAAGTGTAGGAAAGAGTTAACATAAGAATCTTTTCGGAAAATGCTGGAGACAAATTTCTGATTGCATAGGTCCTTTTTCAGTTTTACATCAAGATAATTTATTTCGTCACTGGAGAACTTGTATGTGAATTTAAGGAAGGTCGTAGTTCCATTGAGGTAGCAAACAAATTCTTCTGCCTGGTGGGCATCCCCTTTAAAAAGGATGAAAATATCATCCAAAAATCGGGTATAGTAGCCAACTTTTTCTGTCCAGACTGGGTTATTAACCACAAATTGTTTCTCCCAAAATGCCATGAACAAATTGGCCACTATAGCACCGCAGGGGGAACCCATTGCTATCCCATGTTTTTGAATGAAAACCTCATTCTCGAATATAAAAAAGTTAGAAGATAAAACAATATCAAGTAACTCTATCACATTGTTGATTTCATTCCTGGGGGCATTTAACTCAATAAGTAAAAGCTCCAACCATTCAATGGCCTCTAAATGAGGAATAGAGGTATACAGGTCAACCACATCGACTGTAATGAAATTAAAACCTTCATCAAAGCCGATTTGGTTGATGTTTGACAAAAATTGCCATGAATCCCTGCAAATACTTGGAACAAACTTTATATATTTAGATAGTAAAAAGTCAATGTATTGAGCACATGGGTTCGAGATAGACGACCTTCCATCCACTAAAGCCCTCATAGGAGGGTCCTCAAGGTTTTTATGAACCTTGGGGATCCCAAACATAACTGGTACTCTAGGTTGAGAAATAGCTATGTATTCGTAGGTGTCTAAATCAATCCTACCTTCTATGAATAAATCCCTGTAATACCCTCTAGTCCTCTTGATGTTTATATTCATTTCATTAAGAGATGAATTTTCATAGGCAGGGGTATCTAAAATTCGTAACATTTTTTCCGAATATTGGCTGTTCTCCAAAATCACAAGCCCCCACCTTTGTCGGGTTTCATAACCCTAACAGAGAAATCACGTAATCGATTAAGGGCAAGTAGTTGTTCCTTAGAAATGTTGAAGGTATTATTTCTACACAAATGGGATTTATCCAAATGTCTGATGTCTAATTCGCATGCATTTTCAAACATGCGCAAGACTACATGTACAGGTGGATTGAAAGAACTAGGCATTTTTAAACCGGTGCAAGTTCTATCTTCAGAATTATTGAAAAGCAATTTTAAATTTAACTTTCTGACATAACATTTCAAGTCTATTAGAACCTTAGCTATATCAAGTCGCCTAGAGGGCACAAAAGTGTTACCTAAGGCAAGCAGCTCGATTAGTTCCGGTTCAAAAGTTAACGTAGAGTAATTATAAATAGTAAAATCACCTTTCAAATTATGTAAGATTAAGGGACCCCCAGGCTCAGAAATTGGTGTAGTAAAACTACCTAATATTTCCGGTTCCTGTTCTTCTTCTGGAATCCCTGATTGCACTGGTTCCCTAAAAAAACCTGGTTGGAGTTGTTAACACCAGTCTCTTGGGTGCTGTTATCAAAGTTCCCGGTCCGGGTCTGCCTATTACCCACCTTATTTCTATTTCTATTGCTTCTCCTTGGCCCATTCTCATTCTCTGTAACTGCAAATTCCACACTTTCACTATTTTGGGAAGGGTTCGTTCCGCTGGTATAGTTATCACCCAAAGTGGCGCCCTCTTTGTCGCCGTCAAAACATTTCAATTTTGGATAGGCTTTATTATGTTCATATGCTTGCCTATCCCTAAATAGTTTTTTAGATTTTTGAGATTTAATCTTAATCATGTATGCATCTATGCTAGAAAAGATGCGTGCATGGTCAAATTTAAACTTAGCAAAATTAATATTCATTCTGATTTCTTGATCCAAAAAATTAATCTCAGCAGTAAGTTTGTCTATGTTAGCTGAATAATGCTTTACAATCAACTCAAGCAATTCCATACCTTGCTTTTGAAATAAGCCCATTAAATCAACATGAAAGGCTTTATCCAAAATAAGGTTAGAAGGGGAAAAGTTGTTTCTTAACCCCTTTGGCACCAAGCCTTCAGAAGGGCTCATATATCTATGGTAACAACAAAAATAAAAATAAAAACAATAATTGAATTTCTTAGGGGTTTTTTACATGTTTTTTGCTGCTTTCTTTTATCATTTTTAATTAGGTTAGGGCACATGTTGAGTACTTTTCATTACACATTTTTTACTATGTAATTTCACATGTCACTTTTGGTTATTGTACAAGGGGACTGTGATATGCTATGGTATTTTAACAGATACTTCCTTTTTCAAAATGTTCGAATTTTTATGAACAGGAAGTGATGCATTTAATTGATATGTAACTGATTTTAGAATTTAAATAAGGACCAAAGGGCTTGCGGCTTCTTTTGGCTCCTGTACCTCTGAAGAAGCTACTCAATTGTAGTGGCGAAAACGCTTTTATTATTGTCTTCAATAAACCTGCGTTAAGGTCTACGTGGCTTGGTGGATTTATTGGCACTCCTTTTGTGTGCTTCTGAAGTTTGTGTTTGCTGTTCCTGAAAATCATCACATCCGACATAACTCATGAAACAGATTTCCAGCTCTGATCAGACTTCATGTTTTCCACATTACCATTTAAAGATAAAGGCATGAAAAAATGAGGATCTGCATCTTGTGATGTTACTTGAGGCTATGTAAAGTTTTTACATAAGATTTCCCTTATGCCCATCATCACTTGATTATCTGCCTGGCTACTCTTACACTAATCTGCTTGTCTTTTCAGCCATTCTCTTAGCAATATCATCACCCTAACCTCTCCTGTCATCCATCAAGTTCATAATATAATCATTCTTTTTCACTCAGCATTTGCACCTGCTACCTCTTTGGATACACCATTTTTTTCTACTATATTTTTTTCTGCAGGACAAGTGCCAGTTCTATGCCTTCCTTAGCCACTGTAGAAATACGTTTCTACCTCTACAGCTTTTTCAACTCAGTTCATAATTTAATTTTGTCACTCAGGCAATATGCAACAGACACCTTCTTTTATGGCAAAGATAAGATGTAATATAGTTTAACAAGTTGCTCTTCAAAAATGTTGATTTTCTTTTCTTGTAAGTTATGTAATTGCTATGTATTGGCTTTCCTTTTGTTTATATATTGTCATATAAGCCTAATTAGTATCTTTGCTCTCAACTCATACTGTGATGCCATATAGTGAAGGGACTGGAACACTTGCCAGGGCTGTAATTGCTATGTCTTACATTTTCTGCTTTATTTTGATATCCTTCTCGGAAGTCTTTCTCTCTGGCTCACCTCTGAAAACAGATTTAGCTACAAAGGGCATTCTTGATACTCAAGGAACATAAACACATAATATAAAATAAGCCCATCCTAAACTTTTGCACTACAGTAAGTAAACAGGTGCTGATGCTGTGTGTAATGGGGCCAGAAGGAAAGTTGATTTACTTTCCTCCGGTTTTACATTTTCTCTTACTATTTCTGACTACACCTGAATGAATGTCAGTCTTAATTTGCATTTCCTTTCTCAGCGTGTACTTTCATAACCTGGTTTTGACTGATTTGTTTTTTAAGGATCTGTGTTTACAGGTAAATTCTGCTGCAGGCACATTTTGCAATTTAATAAAATGTCCTAGAAACTGTATTCTTGGAAGATTATTGTTCTCTGTCTACATCTGTTAAATGTCAATAAGAAAATAAATTAGCAATTGCCTTTTAAGTTGCTAAAATTATCTAAAGGGTGAGGTTTTCTAAACAGAATATAAAGCTAATGGTATCTGCTGTTCACAAGGTTTGGACAAGTATTACGTAAACTGTACTGGCGACATTATGAACTCGATTCTCACTGTGATTTAAGAATGTCAAAGAATTAACTACATGGTGAATATATATCAAAGTAATACAATCTATATCTTTTAAGTAGTCTGAACTTTACACGTACAGTTAAAGGATACATTCAAATGTATGATTTTCACTGGAGTGCACAGTGCTGCCACTTGAAAGATTTCCAGCTGTGATCAGAGTGCATCCCTTCCACACTGACATCTAAATGTTAGTAAGGGCCTGTAACAAAATGAAGAAACTGCAGTTGTGGAATTACCTGAAATTATATGAGATTTTCACTTAAGAGTTTCCCTACATTCCTTATAATACAGAGGCAGTGTTTGTACTTTAATTCCAACTACTGAGGAATTTAGCTCTGTAAACATGTTTGACTCCTTGAATGTATCAAGCCCAAGAACCTGTGCATATTACAAAAGAAGTCTGCAATATTGTGATCTACCATGGAAATCTCTGCCTTGGTGATACAACAACTAATGCCAGTGTACAGTGATACCCATGGCAAATGGGAGGAAACTAAAAAGAAAAAGTGAGCTCACTGTGCAGACAAATTCTTTAGCACACATTTCAATATATTTTAGTAAATATGATTAATGAATGAGTTAGCCTTCATAAACCTTGTTCTATATTCCCACCCCCAATATCTTTATTTGGATTTTTATAAAGAAATAAACTTCTATAACATGTGATGAGCTTAAGTTCACAGAGAAAACTTTGTTCATAACACATTGAAGAATTGACAGAAAAAAGAAATACAATAACTTAACAACCACGTACACCAAGTGTCATAACATAAGTTTAATTAACACAATAACAAAAGTACATAACAGTATGGTCTCAAAATGAAAGAAAAAAACAAGACTTTAGTAATAAAACTTATTTTTGTGAACTCCGCTTAACATGTAGATGTGTCTAGGTGAAATGTATTTATTTATTTATTTATATTTATTTATTTATATTTGTTGACTGGGAGTGTCTGACTGGACGTGGGTCCATTTTCAGCGGAGGCCCGGGGAGAAAAGCTCCACAGTTAAAATAAACAGACAGTAGTTACATTGGATTGCATAGCGATTAACAATTTAACATAGCAATTACTTACAACATATTTACAGATGAAGAACATAGTACATCAGTAGACAACTAGAATCTTTATCTATAAAGTACATAAGAGACATTAACAAATGTTACAATAAGAAGTTCCTGCTGTATAATAAGTACTAGGTTTATGAGCATCTGAGCTCGCTATAATCAAGGTAGTTAGTGGAGTGGAAAGAAAGGTAGTGGTTGGATGGGGTGGGTGATATTAGAGTGGGAGTTGCAAGGGCATAGCCAGCATGTTTTTAGGTGCGCTTTTAGTAAAGTTTTGAAGTGGGTGCATGATGGTATGGAGGTAATTGTGTGTGTGAGAGAGTTCCATAATTTGGCTATGGTGCAAGAGAATAGTGCTTCACCAGCAGAGTTATTGGCTTTAGTGATCTGCAAGTGATTTTTGTTGCTGGATCTTAGTGGTCTGGTGGTGCGATAGGGTTGCAGTACATTCTGGAGGGATGGGACATTTAGTGGATGGTTTACTAGTTTGTGGGTGAGTGAGAGTTGATACCATTGAAGGAGGTGAGGGAGTTCAAGCCAGCCCAATTCAGCAAGTGAGAGACAGTGGTGACTATGGTAGGATGCCCCTGTGGTGAATTTGGCGATTTTGTTGTAGTAGGTCTCTAGCTTGTTTAGAACGCATTGCCTTAGGTTGGTATATATTGGAGAGGCATAAAGTAGGGTGGAGATAAGGTGGGAATTTGCTATTGAAATCTTTGCTGCTTTGGTGAGAAGTTGCTTATTTCTGTATAACGCTCCTAGTTTTTTGTGGACTCTTTTTATGGAGTATGTGGTCAAAAAGCATTTTCCATAACTGTGTAATAAGAGCATTTGCTTTGGTTGCTAACTATTAATTTATGAGCTGTTATATATTTAATTGTCATATGTTTGAAGCCATCTCATGATACATTTGATCTGTCAAGCCAGTTTTGTTTGATATATAGCTTCATCAATGAAAAAAAGGTTAATTAGGAGATGTAGTTTTTGTTTAGATAGCTTGATGGGGAATGTGTAAAATAGCAAATTCCTGAGGCACAGTTGTCTTTTCATACCGCATTTTTTCAAGTCTAGCCCTTAGTGAGCACCATAACCTATATGAACGTTTACAGCTCCAGAATATATGCAGAATGTCAGCTCTTTGGTCTTGACAGTATAGACAGTTAGGAGAAGATGTGGAATAATACTTACTGAGTTTGATAAGAGTTACATAAGCATGGTTTGCCAGCATGATTCCCTGGAACTACTCCAGGTGTAACTGAAAGTTGGCAAGACACCCATCCAAGCTATAGCCAGCTATAGACCCCCCTCCATGACCCAGGACACCTATTCCTCTTACCTGGATTTACTCCCTAACACCCTGATCCTTGGTGACTTCAACTACCCCAACTACCACACCATAGACTAGGTGAACTATTCCTGCACTAATGCACTCGCTCAATGATTCCTTGATGACTTCATCAATTCTAACTCACTAAACCAGTTCATCTCATCCCGCATAAGGCTTGGTTCCCACCAACATGGACGACCATTGCACCACTCCCATAGTATGTTCTTCCCTGGTGAGAAAAGATCAGCGGACTGTCTCATTTGAAGTTTCTATCCCACCCAACCCCCCCAACCATAATGAAGCTAAAAAACTTCTCAAAAGCTGACTACAACCTCCTAAGGGAGGGTATCTGCAGCTTCACACCACCCCCCCCTCAGAGGATGCAGGCAACTATGCTGAACAGTACACCAATGCAGTATACAAGCACCTGTACAACTGCATGGACTCCGCCATACCCAAAAGAACTAAAACCTGCTCCTCAATGAAACACAAACCTGTTTGGTGGACATCCTCTTTGAACATGCTCTACAACAAAAGGAAGAAACTGTTGTCCAAGGGTGAAAAGGAACATATTCCAAATTGAATAAACTGTCTCCTTAGCCTCAACAAGCAAATTAGATCACTAGTGAAAGCCTCCAAAGCCAATTATGAATCAAAACTAGCCTCCAAAATAAAGGGAAACCACAAAGCCTTCTTCGGGTACATCAGGAACCTCTGTTGCAAAGCCCAGGTTTGTTCCAAATTAGTATGTAACGGTATCACACCAATCCTGTTGACTTAGTCAACCTGCTAGTAGATAGGTTCAGTGCAAACTTCACCCCCCGTCCTTCTCGAAAGGCCCTTTCAACATCCCTGATACTTGTCCCACACCTCACATCTCCATAGAGCAAGTGCTAAAGGCCCTATCCAAGGCAAAGAACACAGCTTCCATGAGACTGATGGTATTCCAGGCTGTATTCTGCACCATCTCCAGCAAGAACTGGCTTCACCATTGAGCACCCTATTCAACCACAGCCTAAGTACAGGCTTCATTCCAGCAGAGTGGAAACTGCCATTGTCATCCCCTTCCACAAAAGTGGTGCCACTACTTTATCACACATCTATTTTACTTTTGAAAAGGAATATTATTTGCAAATCAAAGGGACAGCCATGGGGGCACCATTTGCTCCCTCTTATGCTATTCTGTATATGGGGGAATTTGAAAAACATTTCATTTATGCCCGTAAGTATTATATGGAAAATGTTATTATTTATAAACTTTTCATGGATGATTTGCTTTTTACTTGTAAGAGTGCAATTGCTGGTTTTGTTAAGTTTGCAGATGTGCTGAATTTGAACACACATGGTTTGAAATTTAGTTGTTATATGGATTAAAGTACTATTCATTTTTTGGATGTCCAACTCTTTATAGAAAACACACACACACACACAGACACACACACACACACACAGACACACACACACCCCCCCCACACACACACACACACACACACACACACACACACACACACGAGTGGGGTAAAATTCAATTTAGACTTACAGAAAATACATAGCAGTTAATAATTTTCTTCATGCATCTAGCATGCAATCCCCACATTTTATTAACTCATTGCCTTATGAGGAATTTAGGAGGATTTGGTTTAATACTTCTGATATGGGATCTAAGGATAGATACTTGGCCAAAGTGGAACAAAGACTTTTGGTCAGGGGTTATGCAAGGGACATCTTGGAGAAGGCTAAGAATAAGTTGAAGCATGGGGTCGGTTATGATAACCAGGGTAATACTAATGTAGAGAATTATTTTAGAGTTCATTATGAACCAGAGATTGATGATACTAGTACCAGATTATTTTATGTTACTAGACTCAGTCTTTTTTCTAATATTTTGAGAATGGTGGTGTTGAACTTGTGGCCTATGATAATTTTAGATGAGAATTTAAGGAAATTATTCCCTGAATATCATATTTTTTCTTTTAGCCGTTTTTGTAATTTGAAGGAACTATTGAACTGCGCTAAATTGGAACAAACTACGTCTATTAAACCAGTGGGCTCTTTCCCTTGTGGGAAATGTAGTATATGTGGGAGGATTAGAAATATATCTAATACAATGCTAAATGGTCATAAATTTGAATCACAGGGTAGAATTAACTGTCAGTTGTGTCATTTATATTTTGAGATGTGGGTGTGATGTAGTGCAATGGTATGTTGGGTAGACCAAAAAGAAAGCTAAAATTAGAATTTTAGAACATTTAGCAGACATTATGAAAGGCAATAGTAATAGTCCTGTAGCAGATCACTTTATGAAGGAGAATTCAGGGAATGGGGAGTCTTTATTTTTTAGCATTTTGGCCCAACCTATGTTTGATAGTGGAGTGGATTTTGCTAAAAAACTGAACCAGTTGGAAACTACATTTATTTTCAGCTATGGTACTCTCTTTCCTAGGGGTTTAAATCAGGAAGTTGTGCTTATTTTGTAGACCTTTGTAGGGCGTTATATGGGTAATTGTTTTGGGGGTGAATGTATTATAATTTGTTATTAAAATTCTAAATAGGGATATATATATAATGTACTTAGTATGCAAAATGCAATGTTAAGAGCACTGATCACTTTAAATGATGGGATGTTTGAATGTTAATTGGTTTATTAAATAATTGTTGTGATTATTTATTGTGGAAAATGTTTGTACTGGTTATCCCTTGAAGGCAAAAGGCCAAGGTACCAGGATATTAAACTGCTGGCTGAGTGCATTCATTGTGGTTTTTATGGTTTTCTGTTTTTACAGGTGCCACTACTGACCCTGGAAACTATCACCCCATTAGCTTGACAAGTCTGATCTGTAAAGCCATGGAGCATATTATTATTATGGATCTCATAAACAAGGACATAGGCAATCTCCAATAATTTGATCCCATTCAGTTTGTATTTGTCAAGAGCAGATCTCACTTGTGGAACCTGGTTGACTTCTTTGAGACTGTCACCAAGGCCTGAATGAGGGAAAGTCAGTGCACACAGCTTACCTTGACTTGGTCAAGACCTTTGACCCAATGCCCCACTCAGGCATCATCGAAAAGCTAACACAACTTGGCATAAATCCCTATCTCATTAGGTGAGTGCCCAGCTGGCTCACTGACGGTGCCCTCAAAGTCAAAATAGGTGCCTCCACCTCTGATAGCAGCTCTGTTTCTTGTGGAGTTCCCCAGGGACCTGTTCTTGGACCCCTACTGTTTGGGATCTACTTTTCAGAGGTCCAGGCAAAAACAAACGGCCTGTGGCTGACTAGGTTTGTGGATGACTGCAAGTTGGGCACTGTCATTGACTCCCCAAATGATGTTAACATACTGCAAGAGGGTCTCACAGCAACTAATGACCGGTACCAAAGTCATGGCCTCAAGCTAAATGCAAAAAATGTATCATCATACCATTCAGCAAAAACACGGTCCCTACTGATTACCACATCAACGGCAACCCCCTAAGCACACAACCTGTAGTGAGAGACCTGGGCACTCAGGTTGCTAACAACCTCACATTCGACCATCATGTAGTGGCAGTGGTCAGAAAAGCCTTTTATTTGGTTCATCTTATAAGTAAAAGGATTGCATCCAGAAAAAATGAGGTTATTACCTCTCTATAGTCCTCCCTCATTAGACCAAAAATTGAGTATAATGCCTTGTTTGATATGTACCTCTCCAAACATCTGCACCAACTGGAAAGGACACTGAAATACCTCACAAAGAGAATTCATGGCTTCCAACACCTGTCCTATGTGGACAGGCTCAAATCACTATCACTCTATTCGGTATCATACAGGTTGCTCAGGGGTGATCTGTGTCTCGCGTACAAGGCAATCTGGCACCCTGCCCTACTACAGATGATCCATATCCATAAGTCTAACTCCTCATGCATTACCTGCTCAAAAGGCTTGAATCTAATGTGCAAAATCAACAAAACCTGCTGGAGAGACAGGTTTGTCTCCCAGAGGCTGCCCATCTACCAATGCTACCAATCTGTGCCTAACCACACTCCAAAAGAGCCAGGAAAAGAATAAACTAACAGTGTATAAAGAACCATATAAGTAAATAACATTATATTCTTGCATCCATTCATGTTCATTTTCAAACATATTTACCCTGGAACTCAATATAAAAAACATTTTAAGTAAATCAAAAATAGCATGACTACCCCAAAAGTGTCATGAAGCCCCCTTATGAAGTGTTAACTTGTAGCATATAGAAAAAACAGCAGGATGCTTATCAAACAAGTACTTAAATTCAAACAGGTTGACTATAAACAAATACACAAATCATTTTAGTAGACCAGATAACATTTAACCTGTTGGTTTATTTTTCTTTATCTGAATGATAAAATCATTTAATCATTTAATGCTTTCACTCTCATAGAAAACATCTCTGAGAAATGAGAATACTAAGCAGGTACTAGAATATGGTAAGATAGCAGGAAGTGTATTGCATAAACTCTGAATAGTATATATAGGGCCCAAGACACCTTCCAACCAATAATAATGATTATGGCAGCACAGACAAAGCTCTAATACAAAGCACAAATGCAATTACACCTGTAATTTGTCACAAAGGTGCAATTATTTAGCTGGCAAATCTTTGAAGTCAAGTGTTTAAAATACATCCATTGATATTCAGTATGTGGTCATCAGATAGTGCTGATAACAGACAGACTTCCTTTAGGACCAACTTAATGTAAATGTTCACATAGAAAAAATAGCTCTGGTACATGACAGCACTTTCATACGGACCTGTCTATAAATAATAGAAGACTGTGCTCTGTAGAAACACCATTATATATAATCAGAGTCCTGGCAACCAACACAGTCAAATAAAGTGTAAAACCAGCACAGATGCTTATTGTACTCTACTTGAATATTGATGATCTCTGACTGCATTTTATTTTCAGTTGAAGCTTTTCATTTAATGTTTGGTTACTTCTGTTTTTTTTTTCTTATACTACATTTGTTTTATGTTTTTTGTTCTGCTGGAGGTTTTAGAGGTCTTGGCTAAGGTCAATTAGAAACATTAGCAAATAATTCCTTTGCAAAAAGTGAATAACATCAGCTATTTAGTGGGAGGGGTTGAGAAACAAAATTCTTCATTTAGCTTGAATTATTTGTAGGCATTTCTATTTAGCTGGAGCGCTCGTTTGGTTTGCTTGCTGTACTCTTCCAGAATATTGCTGATCTCTGCATTTTATTTTGAATTGAAGTTTTTCATTTAAGGTTTGGTTACTTCTATGTTTTATATTTTTTCTTATATTACATTTGTTTTGTTTGGCTAGGTTCAGTTAGAAAAGTTAGGAAAGAATTCCTTTGCAAACAATGAATAACATTAGCTAATTAGTGGGAAGAACTAGCTAATTAGTGGGAGGAGCTGAAAAATAGCACTCCTCATTTAGTTTGAATTATGTGGAGGCATCTCTATTTAGCTGGAGTGCTTGTTTGGCTTGCTTGCTGTACTCTGCCTGAATATTGCTGATCTCTGTCTGCATTTTATTTTCAGTTGAAGTTTTTCATTTAAGGTTTGTTTATTTCTATTTTTTAACTTTTTCTTATGTCACATTTGTTTTGTTTTAGATTTTCTGTTCTGTTGGAGTTTTAAGAGGTTTTGGCTAGGGACATTTAGAAAAGTTAGCAAATAATTCCTTTGCAAACAGTGGATAACATCACCTGATTAGTGTGAGAATCTGAGAAATAGCATTACTCATTTAGCTTGATTTGTTTGGCGGAATCTGTATTTAGCTGGAGTGCTTGTTTGGCTTGCTTGCTGTACTCTGCCTGGAAGTTGCTGATCTCTGTCTGCATTTTATTTTTCCCACCCATCCCATTGTTGTTCTATTCTTAAACTTGGTGGCTTTTGAGTTGCCCGCCCCAACTATAAATCTGATTTTGGACACTACTCACAGTCCCATCTCATCAGCTCATTCTATTGAGTCTGGAGAGATCAGTTGTGAAGGTCCATCCCCTTCGTTTCGTAACTTTGAATTATCCTCCATTTCCTCCCTTCCCACTTAACTTAAACAAATGTACTTCATTCAGTTGCTTTTTCTGTATTTGTCTTTCTTCCTACTTTATTTTGATTTTGCTGCTTGCCCTTAAAAGTGTTCAATTGAGATTATTATGCTGTATTTATTACTGCTTATTAGTAGACTGATTAAAATGTAACTCTTATTCTAAACCTCATAGATGTTGGTTTAAGCACTTGGGCTTCAGCACAGTTATTTTACATTAAGGTTTGTGGTCAACACTCTTGTGGGAAGAGACTGTAGCCTACACCTTTCTAAGCTAAGAATTGCAGGTAAAGGCTTATTGCATCTGTTATTCTAAGTGCCTTTGTTCTAGTTTAATCTCTTGGGTTCCAAACCAGTTATTTTACATTAGGAAGATTTGTGGTCCAAACTTTTGTGGCAGGAGAGGATAGCCTATATACTTCTTTGCTGGGAACTGCTGGTTGAAAGTTTACTGTGTCTGTTATTCTCAAAGTGTCTTAGTTCTGGTTTAATCACCTGGGCTCCAAACTAGTTATTTTAAATTACAAAGGTGTGTGGTCTACAGTCTTGTGGCAGGAGAGTGCAGCTTACACCATTCTAATCTGAGTATTGCTGGTGAAGGCTTATTGTGCCTCTTATTCTAAGTGCCTTTGTTCTAGTTTAAGCACTTGATTTCCAGACGAGTTATTACACATTAGGAAGGTTTGTGGTCTACACTCTTGTGGGAGTATTCTACTGAATTGCTGCTTTATTTAAACTGTTTTTTTTTTTTGCTGTTGTAACTGTGATTTTCTGCACTTTGAATTCCTAGTACTTCTGCATTTTATAGCATAGGCCTGATTCTAGAATGTTTAGTATCATTTGAGCACCAAAACCAGCCACCTAGCCATCTTACATTAAGAAGGCTCCCCTGCATCCCTGTGGCAGAAGTGTGCAGCCAAGGACCCATCTAAGATGGGGATTGCTAGAATAAATCTCAGTCTTGGGCTTTACTTTTGGTTTCTTTAGAAGTTACCAACAAGCAGCCAATCTTCTGTGTTATCTGAAGCATCCACTGCCTCCTACTGAAAAATAAGTATCATTTTTGCCTGATCTGCACTTCTTGCATTGTATTTTACTTTGTGATATTATTTTTGAACTGTATTTAACTGTATTTTGCTGTTTTCTGTACTTTAAGCCTAGCATAGATTTGGTTCAGATTTGCTGGACCCAGTTTGGTTTTAGAGTTTCTGAGCACTAATCCAGCTTTCCTCCATACATATGGCCTCCCCCTACACACTAGTCAGAGTAGAGTGTAGCTAATGACCTATCTGAGTGGTGATTGTTGGCCCAAGGCCCAGTGTAATATTCTACTATTGGTAAGAGTGTTTGAAATCAGTTTAATTTTGTTTACCAGAGCTTCACAGAGGTTAGTAACAAGCAATCAGTCTTCTGTGTTATTTGAAGCATCTACTGCCTGCTACTGAAAAATAAGTATAATTTTTACTTTATCTGCACTTCTTGCATTATATTTTACTATGTACTGTTATTTTTAACTGTATTTTTACTGTTTCCTGCACTTTTAGCCTAACATAGATGTGGTTAAGATTTGCTGTACCCAGTCTGTTTTTACAGTTTCTGAGCAATAATCCAGCTTTCTTCCACAAAAGAGGGCCTCCCCTACACCCTAGTGGGAGTAGAGTGTAGCTAAAGAGCTATCTGAGTGGTGATTGTTGGCCCAGGGCCCAGTCTAATGTGCTACTATTGGTTAGAGTGTTTGAAATCAGTTTAATTTCAGTACTACTTATTGCCTGCATTAGCTCGGGTTTGCGTGGTATGCAACACCCGCATAACCATGCAGTGCAGGATACCATTGGTGGTTATAGATGCAAACTCTTAGATAACTTTCCCTTAGTCAACTGCTCGTGCTCCATCTAATGTTTCTCATTGTTGTGCTTCACTGCCTGGTTCGACACTCAGCTGAGCCACTGAGGTTCCTCATATGTCTTATCCATTAAGCCCTTTGCAGTTTAGAACTTTTTCTTGTCCCATAGCTATACCTGGCCCTTCTAGTCCCCTCTCTGTTATTGACCACAGTATTTTACCTAGCATCATGAATGGACAGTTTCCAACCATTTCAGCAGCCAACCTGATTGACATGGGCATCCTGAGGCAATGTAGCAATTTCCTCATGTGCACTGACAACCCACTTCTCCTAATTCAAACAAATTCAATATGTGAGAGATGCATCTATATTAAGAATCTAGAATCTAGGCTCTCTGACTCACAAATCAGTATATCAGATACTAAGCAGGTTGTCAGCTTACACACTTCACCTCCTGCACCATCCATGCATACAACAACTAAACCTACATATGCAGAGGTTCTCACTAGAACCCTACCTAAAGATTAGAGACCTCCAAAAACATAAACACATTTCACTTAATACATTCCCAGCAAATCACAGTACACATACAAATGCATACACCAGTGTATCACCAAACATGCCCATAAGGCAAAACAGAAAATTAAATGTTTTACTCAAAGGTGACTTCATTGTGAGACAAACAGATGGCCCACTCAGCAGGTTGGCTAATGAAATGGTCACAGTCAACTGTCTGTCAATTACCAGGATCCTCCACATCACACACGCACTCAAGTCTCTCAACAACAGGCACTGTTATGACTCTGTCATAGTCCATGTTGATGTGAACAACTTGAGACATAACTTGAGATGTACCTCACTGGATTATATGAAGAGACACATGACTAAGCTCTCTCATTATGTGTCCCAGGCATGTATGTGCCTAGCATTCTACCTTCACCTAAGATGATGCCTCAATACAGGCAAAAAAATGATTGACTTCAACATTTGGCTTACTTTCTGGTGTCATTCTAAGAGAATCCAGTACCTGTCAGCATGGGATAATATGGTTGATAGACCACAATGCTTTGCCAGAGATGGTATCCACCTGTCACCTCTGGGCTTTTGGCTACTGGCTAAGGCTCTTGCCTCTTCCATAGTGCCTTTTTTTAGGCAATGTCACAAAACAAAATTCCCGAAGTAAAAATATCCTCAAAAAACAAATTTAATGTTATGCTGTTAAACACTGAGTCTAAATCTGAACCTGCACTCCCTGGAAGCAGTCCTCACATTGGAAGATGCGGACATCTGTGCAGTCACAAAGACCTGGCTCAAGGTCACAGAGAGAACCCAGGCCATACCAGGATATAATGACCTCTGCATGTTCAGGCCACAAAATGAATGCATGAAAACTAAAGGAGGATGGGTATCAATATTTATCAAAGGTAAACACACTTCCAGATTGGTTAAAAAGAATGATTCCATAGAGTTACTCCATGTGCAAATAACTACAGAAAAGACCCCTCTCCAAGTTATCACCAGGTATAGCTCCCCCTCCATGAACCATGATATCCACACTGCCTACTTGGATCTACTTGAGTCACTCAAAATACAACCAAACACCCTGGTTATGGGTGACTTAAACTACCTGCCAATAGACTGGGTTAATTATATGTGGACAAACTCACACAGACTCAAAGGTTCTTAGACTTTGTTAACTAAAACTCCTTAGAGCAGATAGTTGGCACCCCCCCACAAGGGGCCCAAACATTCTAGACTTGGTGCTCACCAACATGGTAGAACAGTGCACCAAAACAAGTGCGTGGCCGTCACTGTTGAAATCTGATCATAAATCATTCAAAAGTAATGATAACATCAGACCCCCCTCAGGAGAAATTAGGCTAAAAAATCTTCTCCAAAGCCAACTGCATCCTCTTATGAAATGGCATTAATAGCTTCAAAGTTCCAATCTCCACTGACAGCAAGGACACCTTTACTGAGATAAACACCAATGCATTGTATAAACAGATTCACTTTATAATCTTGAAATACTGAAGTATCAAATTTCTGTATTTTGAGACTTTAAAAGCTGAAAAACCAAAAAAAGAAAACCAAAACGTTGAAACCCAAAACTGCGACCATTACACACATACAAACACACGTACACCTACCTCCACGCAACAACACAATCACACACACACACACACACACACACACACACACACACACACACACACACACACACACACACAGTTACTATAAGCAGGGGGGCAAGCCCCCCTGCACCCCCCTACTTATATATACTAACTCTGAGGTTGCACTAAACACCAACACACACAAAACCCACCAACATACAGTCCACACCCCCCTTGCAAAAACACACCACACAGATACAAACTCTACCACTCTCAACACTGACACACTCACACTCTCACCTATGCACCCTAACCCACACCTAACGCTCCTCGACACACTCACAAATGCACAACCCCTCCCTAAAACCCTTAAAAACACCACACTTACCTAACATGCCATCAGTACCACTGGGTTCAACATTTCCGAGTTCAATATTCTGCAGTTTTACGCATCTGCAGATTTGACACTTTGGTCTCGAAATACTGAAATTTGACATTTCGGTATTTTCAGATTCCAAAGTTTTTCCATATAAACATATATAATTGTATTCACTCAGCCATTCCTGAAAGGACCAAAGCAAGAGCCTCAAAAAAAAACAAAAAAACAGTCTGCCTGGTGGACATTCACCATAAACAGGTTATATAATAAGAGGAAAGAATTGCTGTCTAAGAGCAAGAAGGAACAATCTCAGAATTTGAAGAACACCCTTCTCAGCTTGAATAAGCAAATAAGACATATTTTAAAGTCCTCTAAAGCTAAATACAAATCTAGATTAGTATCCCTATGGATAACAATAAGGCATTCTTTAGCTACCTCTGAAACCTTAAAGGAATACCCCAGATTTGCACTGAACTGTTAGTTAATGGTACCACATACACTGAAGCAGTGGAAATAGCCAACCTGCTAGTGGAAAATTTCACCTCTATGTACCTGCCACATATACCCAAAACATTCCTACCACCTATTCTCCATCTATTATCTCTAAGGAGCAGATCTTAACTGCTGTCTCCAATGCCAGAAACACAGCATCTATGGGACCTGATAACATCATAGGCTGTGTTCTCAATGGTTTAAAACAGGTGTTAGCAGCACCATTGGGCACTCATTTCAACTACATCCTCAGCACTGGTTTTGTCCCTACTGAAAGGAAAACAGCTACCTTCATCCCCTTGCACAATGGGAGGGTGCATCCACCTGACCTTGGGAACTACAGACCCATTAATTTAACCACCCTTATCTGCAAGGCCAAGGAGAGAATCATCATGGACCTTATCAACAAGGATATAGGAGACTTTTAAACAATTGATCTGACCTAGTTTGGTTTTGTTAAATGGAGGTGCTGCCTGTTGAATCTGGTGGACTTCTTCAAGACTGTCACCAAAGTCCTAGACAAATGCAAATCTGTGCATACAGCATATGTAGACTTAGTGAAGGCCTTTGACACAACCCCCCACTCAGGCATCATTGCAAATCGCACCTATCTATCAGATGGGTTGCAAACTGGCTCACTGACACAACACATACAGTCAAAATAAGGGAATTCACCTCCAGCAACAGACCCATTACCAGTGGTGTACCACAAGGATTGGAGCTGGGGCCCCTATTGTTTGTAATCAACTTCTCAGCAGTAAAAGCAAAAACAAAAGGTCTGTGACTGAAAAAGTTTACTGATGTCTGCAAACTGGGAGCAATCATTGAGTGCCCAAATGATGTCAACATTCTACCCATGTCCAGGAGGGTTCTGGGCTTTATCCCCATAAGAAGGACTTATGTAAACCAATGGCTGGTGCCAAAGTATTGGTCTTAAACTCAATGCAAAAAATGCATTATCATCCCATTTGGCAAAGGTGATGTCCATGTAAATGCCCTAAGCTCTAAATCAGTGGTGAGAGATTTAGGCACACAGGTTGACAGCAACCTTACTTTTGATCACCATGTCTCCATGGTGATAAGGAAGGTCTTTTACTTTGCTTACCTCATAAGCAAGGGCATAGCTTCCAAAACAAAAGAGATTATAATCCCCCTGTACTCTTTCCTCCTCAGGCCAATAATAGAGTAGAATGCTCCCTTTGGTAGGTACCTAAACAGGCACCTGCACCAACTGAAGAGACCTCAATGGTTGTTCACAAAGAAAATTCAGAGTCTTCAGTACATATCTTATGTGGACAGACTAAAATTACTGTCACTATTCTCTGTATCATAGACACTACTCAGAGGTGATCTGTACCTTACATACAGAGCAACCTCTAATCCTGCCTTAATAGGCTCATAGGATCATAGGAGATTACTAGGCTATCAACCCAGAGGTCATTTTTAAGCTTAGATATTTCTTGATGGTATAATCTCAGATTTATACAAATTATTCCAGGAGAATATTTTAAATATCCTATTAAAAGTTTTTACACAAGTTAAACATATGTTAACCACCCCCTCATGGAAATATTCCCTGATATTTCCTATCTTGCAACCAAATAAAGATACTAGCTTATGTTCTTCTTACCATCCTATTTCATTATTAAATGTTGATAATAAAATATTTATGTCTATTCTTGCAAAAGGCTGAACCTTGTTAAGCCAGGATTAATAGGTGATAATCAGACTGTTTTTATACTACATAGAAAGGTTCAGGATAACATAATTAAGCTTAATACTGTAATAGATCTGCCTAATAAAAACAAAAAATAAATCACTATAGTAAGTCTAGCTATAAATAAGGCTCTTGATTCAATTAGTTGGAAGTATTTGTTTAAAGCACTTAAACAATATGAATCTTCCCTGTATGTTACAAATCTGATAACTAATCTATATAGTAACTCATTCTATTTTATTAAAATTGGCTCTTTTCATTCCAACTCTTTCGAAATATTAAAAGGTACAAAACAGAGTTTTCCCTTGTCAGCTCATTGAACCTTTCTCAAACTTTATTAGATCTAATAGTAAAATTCAGGATAGATGAAAGTTATTGCTGTAAAATTCAATTATTTGCAGATGGCATTTTAATAACAAGTAGTGATATTGAAGCTCCATTAGAAAATTTATCTAAGTCTATTAATTACTTTGAAAAAAGCATCAGGTTTAATGCTTAACCCTGATAAAACAGAAACTTTACTAAGTTAATAATTATTTAAAAAACTGAAAGAATTTTATTTGGGATGATTCACAAGTTAATTATCTTGGAATTATAATTAAATCTACTGTGAAAGATTCAGTAGCAGTAAATTATAGTTATTTATTAGACACTGTTACTAAAATAATTATTAGTTGTAAAAATTACAATGGAAGATAGACTACCATTAATAAAAATGATAATCTTACCAAAAATACTTTTCTATCTACAATCACTATTTATTCTCTCTCCTAAAAAAAATCTTTAAGAAATTAAGTTCTATTCTTCTTAATATTCTCTAGTTCCCCAATAAACCAAGAATATCATTTGATTGGCATGTTAAAATTTGACAAGAAGGTGGATTAAGTTTTCCAAATGTTGAATTATATGCTAAATCCATAATTCTCAATTTAATAGCTCTATGATTAAATTCCTCTTACCAGTCCACTTGGAAATCCATTCATGAAAGATTAATAAATAATATCAGCTATGTTGCAGATTGTTTCTCTAAATCTGAAATTAATACATTTTACTGGATATTGAAAGACTTATATTTAAAAGAAAAGAAAAATACTGTTCATCTCTCTTCACTGATGACATCTTTATAAATTTTAAAAGATTCTTGAATTCTAATTATATAGGTAAAGATTTATTGTTTTCATTGTTCCCTATATCAAATACTGTGGGTTGTCTGGGAACTTTTAATATAAACAAAATGTTATACCTTAGAAATGTAAATTTAATCTTTTGGCATCAATTCTTTATCAGAAATAAATCACATAATACAGATTATCTTCTTGTAAGACATTGTTTAGGAAATAATACTTGGTTGACTATTCAATCTTGTAAAAATACGTTAGTGATAAAATCGAAAATCTCCATGAATTTTCA
The DNA here is from genome assembly GCF_019279795.1 of Protopterus annectens. Classification (NCBI taxonomy): domain Eukaryota; kingdom Metazoa; phylum Chordata; order Ceratodontiformes; family Protopteridae; genus Protopterus; species Protopterus annectens. The sequence continues at coordinate 817,015,136 of NC_056731.1, read as the reverse complement.
CACAAAACATGTTCCAAAGATACTTGTTTTTTTTCCGAATCAATAATAACTCAAATAAGAATAAATCATATATATCAATAATTTATAAAATAATAAGAGAACAGTTAGGTTCCACAGATTCATTATTTTGGAATTACTCAACTAAGATTAATGAGAAGGCCTTTTCTGATGAAGATGCAAGACACAGACTGGGAATAAAGCTTTGAACAAAATAGTTCTCAAACTCTTAAAAATAAATAAAAAGAATCAATGATGTTTCAGACTTAAAATCCTATGATATGAATAAGTCAATGCGGTTGTAGATAGATGGCAATTCAAGTGGTACAGATCCTAGAAAATAGGTTAGTAGCCAGTGGATCAAGAACATTTATATGTGCACAATAGACTACACATCCTTGCAAACTACATTCAGAAAGTCTGTACAAGGCAGCTCTGAGATTGCAGAGGATGCTGTTTAACCTACAAGAGTATAGTCTCAAAGTGATACTCTGGTCCAGCAAGGGATTTACATAGTAGTTCTGCAAAGTATAAAACTAAGAAAGCAAAAAAAAAAAAAAAAAAAAAACAAGAAATATAGGTACTTTGACCATGTTAGCTCAGTTGGGGAATGCATTTTCAGATGGGGAAAAAGGAAAATAGACAATAATTAAAAATGAAAACAAATTGAGAAATAAATAAAATAAAATGAATTGTATGAAAGTGATATAGATAATATCTATACAAATTTCTACTTTTAAGAGTGAAATACAGGTTCTGTTTTTATACAAGATAATTAAATGTAAAATAGGAAGTTCAATGTGGGTGAGGCAATAGTAGTTTTTTGGATATTTTGAAAGTTACATAATAACAGACGATATTTAAAAAATGATCATAACACAGTGGTAAAGTAATGAACTGACTATAGAAGAAATGTATGCGAGAGAAAAATAATAATTGAAAGAAAGTGTCAGAGAGTTAATTATATATGGATTTGGAAAGAAAAACAATTGAAATAGCATTTAATGGAATAATTTCCACCAAGTTCAAATAGAAAGTGACATTATTTAAGCTCACAAATACACCTCTTTAAATAATATTAATTTAGGACACTTTAGTGATATACTATGATGAGTCTTGCAGGATTTTTTTTGTTTTGTTTTGTTTTTTTATCCTTTTGTTAACAGGGTTATTCCTATTAGGCTAGTTGCCTCTTTTTAGGGGAGAATTGTAATATGAAGTGAGGGGAAAATAGACTTATGGTATGTTTAGAGAGAATGTCAGGGAAGAGGATTTGATAGAAGTAAATGAAGAAGGGAGAATAAGGAGATATAAGGAATGACAAGGTACTCTATTTAAGGATATATTTTATCCTGGTTTTGAATGAGAACAAAGCCAGATTTTAGCTAGGAAGTCTTTCAGAGGGGTTTTGAAAGATGGAAGGGAGGGTATTCACCTGATGGATACAGGTAAGGAGTCCCAGGCCATATCAAACTTATATGAGTACAGGCAATGCTTAGCAGATTTGCTAGGTTTGTAGAGACATAGGAATTTTTGGTCACTGGATCAAAATGACCAACTAGGAACATACTTGTGTAGAATGTTTCTTAGTGTTAGATAGGCACATAGATGCTGGATAATTTTATAGGTAATAAAAATTGTGTATATGTTAGTTGATGAGGCACTTCTAACCAATTTAGGTGTTTTAGTGATATAGTGTGGTGGGTTCTGAAAGGGGTATTTGCTGCAAATTTACCAACTTTGTTATAGCATTGTTCAAGTTTTAATTTTTGAGAAGCCTGGAGGTTATTAAGGATTGGAGTGCCATAAGGAAGAGTAGGGAGAATATAAGTAGTGTCAGGAGTAATTTTAGTTGCATCACTCAAACTTTTTTTTTGTGAACAAAAGTCACATCTTAAAAGATTCATGGCACTTTTTGAACTTGATTTCAGGCTGTCCTTTTTGTCTAATGCCCTACTGCTGACCATCGATGTAAAGGACTTTTTTTGGTTATTTCCCATGATGAAGGACTGGACTGGTTCCACCAAGCTCTGGTTAAAGTCTCTAATTTGTCAAATAATTAAATTAGTCTTATATATCAGATTATGGAACTCATTCTGACAAACAACTTTGTATACTTTGAAGGGGAGGACTACAAACAGCACACGGGTGTTGTGCCCCTGTCTTTGCCAGTATGGTCCTATGGTTTGGGGAAACTAATTTTGTTTTAAATTCAGTATTTGCACCTATGTTGGGTTTGTATCTGAAATTTTTGGACAATATTTTTATTTTGTTGAAAGGAAGTTTGGAGGACTTAGAAAATTTTATGAACTTCCTTAACCACTCTACTGATTTCTTAGAGTTTACTCATTACCATCATAATAACTCAATAGACTTTTTGGATGTGACTCTTTATAAGAACTTGGAGAATTTCCGATATGAATGTAATATATATATAGGAAACTAACCTTTTCTAATGCCTACTTACATTTCTCTAGCCAGCATCCGATCCGAAAAGTTTCATAAAAGGTCAGTTAGTCGGGCTATGTAGGTTGGTTTCAGATGGTGAAGTGCTCAAAGTAGAGGTTGCAAAATTGGTTGGTATGTTCCTTGAAAGGGGTTACCCCAAAGATTTTTTGGATAGCACCATTGATTATGTTATGGAAAACAGTCATGTTAGATATAAGCCCCTTTTATGCAACAATGATGTGGGTACCAGTTATATTAATCTTGATGGTCAAGGAACTAACACTCGACCTGATCGACAAAACCTGTCACAAGTATTTATTTTGCAATACAATCCAGGTATTTGTTTATAACAAGACACAATTAAGAAACAGTGGGCAACGATTTTTGGATCATTGGGACTTTTGTGTAGGTTGGGCCCAGAACCCAAATTCGTTTATAAAAATAACAAAAACTTTAATGGTATTTTTGAAACCAACAAGTAACAAATGAATGGCTACACCAATGGGTGTGGAATGAAAAAATGTGGGGCACAGGTATATCTTGGAAGTTAGTAGGTTCCTTGTTCAAGGTTGCCCATTCTTGCTTACTGTTAAAGGTACATATGACTGTAACACCAAGGGGGTTGTTTATATCAGTTTTTGTGCCACATGTTCTCAATTTTTATATTGGCAAAACTAACTTCCCTTTACATATGAGAATTTATCAGCATCTTTATGCTATTAAGAGCAAAAACACAAGTAATGCACTTTATAAACATTCCACCACATGTCCTGGTTTTAAGAAATTTGTGTTTGTTATTTTGGAAAAGGTGGGTGTACTAAAGAGAGGGGGTGACTGGGAGACCTTAGTGGAGAAAAGGGAGCTGTATTAGCAAGTTCTTTTAAATGGCACTATCCCCCACCCAAGGCTTAATGAGAACTTATCAATCAAACCTATTTTAAAGTTAAAAGCAGGTATTGTTTGATTTTTATTACAAAATGACATGCATTTTTAGTATACAAAGCAACTAATGCAATTTTATTATTGGCATTAACTTCTGTGTTTGTATATATTTTTTTAGCTTTTAGTATTTAAAATGCAGTAGGATTTTAAGAAGGTAACAAATGTTTTGTAATTTTGTATCTTGTATTTTGGAACCACCTTTTTTAGATAGTGAGATGTTGCATAAGATGTTGTATAACGGGTTCATAATAGCATGTCAAACACTCAAAAGAGCGAACACTCTTTGATCAACAGCTAATAGACGAAACCATAAAAAGGTGAATGGCCAGAACAGTGATTTTTTTCCCAGGGAAAAAAATAGATGTTCCAAAAAAAAGGTCCACAAACAAAATAAAGTGGGGGACTTTTCTCCCCCACCCCCCCTTAAATATATCAACTCCGAGATCGCACCACAGTGGAAGAAACTGCAAAGTCCCGACAATGGCCCAGCAATTTTTTTTCCCTGAGAAAAAAATCGCTGTTCCAGCCATTTGACATTTTGTGGTTTCATCTATTAGCTGTCAATCAAAGAGCATTCACTCTTTTGAGTGTTCAACAAGCTAATAGGAACCCTTGTATAACATGCCTTGCACTTGGGCCTCACCCCCTCAAGGAAGTGAGGTTAATCTCTTAAGGAAGTGATGTTTTTATGGTATTTAAAGGATGTGAGTTAGTGTATCTGTCTGCCTGATGATGTTTCTGTAGCATTGGAAACGAAAGTGCTTACATTTGTTTATTAAAATACCATTTTGTGGCTTTGGAGCAACAGTTTTTCTTCTAGTTGCATCAATGAGAAAGTATTTGGCTCTGTAAAACATCTGTAGTTTTTGATGAGTTTTTATGTAACTTCTTATATGCAGATTGAACATAAGATTATCATCCACTATCACCCATAATCATTTCTTATAAGAAGTAACTTTAATGGTGGTATTATCAAGAGAGAAAGACGTTAAATTTTGTTTTTCCATAAGAAAGGGATTTGAGGAGAAAAGAAGTAGTTTAATCTTTTATGAGTTGAGCATGAGTTGTGAGTTACAAAGCCATGTTTTAGTGGTGCAAATAAGAGTGGAATCATCTGCATATTGCATTAGGCTGGCCTGATGTGTGGATGCATAGAGTGTTTTGGTGAAAATGTTAAAGAGGAGGGGACCAAGGAAAGAGCCTTGTGGTATACTGATGGTGACTGTCAGGTAAGGATACAGCATGTAGTGCCATATTACTGAATGATACCTATGGGACAGGTATCTTTTGAATCACAGTAGGGTAGGCTGAGATAGACCTAGTGATGACATCTGAAGTAGAAGTTTGATGTGACAAATTGTGTTGGAGAGGTTATACAAGTCTAAAATAAGGAAGAGACTAGTTTGCCATTTTCTCTAGCTTTATTGACAGTATCTATATAGGTTAGAAGATTTTAAAAGAAGACTGCCAGAAAAAGAAATCATATGCTGAGACTTTTAAGGAAACTGCAGGGAAAGCAATAAGGCATGAACAATGGCAATATCAACAGTCAAAGAAAAATTGTGGAAATTTCAGAACAAAGAAGGAAAAGAAATAGACAGGCATGACATTTGGGATAATTTTGGTCCCATCGGGAGTGAAGGCTCAGGAGGTAAGAGCTCTTATTGTTATTTATAAAGAGACATTCTGTGACATTATTTTTGAGACTGGTTCTGCTCGTTAAAGTTTTACTGTAATCCATAGAACTCTTATGTGATTAAAACATTTCACAGAAAATCAACAAAGAAAATGCATGCTCAATTTTGAACTGAAGTTGAAAAAGAGACTTTAAAAAGACATGTAAGTAAACTTTGCAAAGAAGTTATTGACATTAGCAATGTGTATGAGAGCAGAGGATTATGGACTGATGGATAGGACTGTCATATTGTACTAAAAATGGAGAAAGAAAAAAATGTTCATATCCCTAGTATGATAAATGTAGAAGTAACAGAAGTGTTGTAAAATATTGAGAATAATCTAGAATATGTTTTCCAGTGGAAAAGATGATCATTTGATAAGTAACTGTGATAAGAGGAAATGTTATATTTGTGGGAAACAGGTCATGATTCAAATAAGTATGAATTGAAATGTTATAAATGTAACAAAATTGGGCATTTTTGGATGGATTGTAATCTAGAAGAAAAGGATGAAGAAGAAGAAAACAAAAGTGAGGACATTGTATGAAGAAAAGAAACAGTTCAAATAAAAGATAAAGAGGAAGTAGGGAAGCAAGATCAAGGTAAAAATAAAGATAAGGATAAAGACAAAAATGAAAAAAAGAATAAAATAATAATAAAAAATAGAAGAAAGTCCTGAAATAAGTGATGAGGAAGATAAAAAAATGGAAAATAGTGAAAGGTAAAATAATTCTATAGTCAAAACCATTAAGAGTCAGGAAAAGAAAGTTTAAAAGGAGAAGTGTAAATGAGAAAAAGAAAGGAAGAGAATAATGCAAATGAGATAAATTAATGTCCGGTAGGCTACAACACAAACATGATGAAAAATTTAGAGTTATTTCAGTAAATATAAATAGTATTAAAAATATAAGTAAAAGAATATGCATCCTAAACTGGTGTAGTGATTGTGATGTTGATGTGATAATATTGAAAGTTGTAAGATTTTTGATGCAAGATGACAGATTACAAACAAAGAAACTTTGTTGAGGAGATACAATATGGATCCTAGGAAAATAACTATGTTCTGGCATAGTTGTACTTTACAGGAAGTCAGTGAAAATATTGAATATAACATTGGTAATGATGGGAAAATTAACTGTTGTAGATCTCATATAGCACAGTCAGTTATATAAAATTATACCATTGTATGTCTATGTTACAAGTAAAGAAATGGAAAATATATTTCATAAAATTCTGGCTTACACAGTAATTAATATGAATATAATATTAATGAGAAATTTTAACTGTGATGTGAAAGGGAGAAAAGAAGAGAGGAAATAATGTTAAGAACATTTTTGAAGATATAAAATGTAGCAATCTGAAGGCTTGGAATAATAATTTGTGGACATATAGTCAAGATATATGTAAAACTGAAATAGATTATTTTATTATATCACAAGGTTTAAGTAAAGAGACACTTGTAACAGATTTTTTAAGATAATTCAACCATATTTATAGAGATACAGGAAAATAAGAAGTATATCAGATTAGGAAAGGAATAAAAAGAATAAATGAGAAATTTTAGGATGGAAATGGAAAGAACATAAGTATACAGTTATGGAATGATCACATTTCCATTAGAGTATGTTAAAAAAAACTGATCTAAGTGGTAGATAACTTTTAAAGAAAAATACAAAAAAATGTTTTTTAGAATGGCAGTCAGATGTAAGAAAATCAGAAAAAAATAGAAACTATAAAACAATGTGTATAGATGCTTTAAAGGATTTGAAAAGAAATGAAAGAGAATACCGTGTCATAGACTGGAGAATTTATGAAAAGAATCAAGAGAAAATTAAATTCTTATTTAAGCAAATATATTACAAACAAGGTAAAAGGAATCGGTGTCAGCGTATTTGTGTAGCATAGTTAAAGAGAATACCAGTATAATGCGAGAGATGAAAGATGACAGAGGTGAGGTAAGAAGATCTTGTGAACAAATTATGAATATCATAATGAATTGTGTAAAGAAAATGTTTCAAGATAGAAAGCACAAAAAAAGAATGGCGTGTTAAAAATTAACAGAAAAAGAAAATACAGAAATAAAAAATGAAATTTCATTAAATGAATTAGATAAGGTACTTGGGCAAGTTAATGTACAGTCACTTTCAGGACCAGTTAGACAAGAATACCAATTTTATAAGAATTTTACAGACTGACAGAAAAACACTTCCTAAAAGTTATGAATAAGAGGTTAAATGAAGAGTTTATGTACAAAGATATGTGCAGTAATATACTTAAATTTGTATGGAAAAAGGAAGATAAAAATAAAATTGAAAATTGGAGACATAATATTGAACAATGCAGATTATAAGATTTTTATGAAAATAATTGAAAAGAGAATGGAAAGTAAAATAAAACGGGTCTATATTAAAACCACAAAAGCTGAAATCCATGAATGCAATTACATCGATACATAAATGCCACTCTACTAAAACAGCGAACTACGGAAACATCAAAAAGAAGAACACCAAACGTATTTCCGGAAGCAATAATGCCATACAGGTAAGTTAAACCTAACTAAACAAACCTAATGTAACACACTTTTCCAAATGTTTTTGCAGGGGGGCAAGCCCCACTGCACCCCCCCTACTTAAATATACCAACTCCGAGACCGCACTACAGTGGGGAAAAGGATATATTTCCTCATCCCCATGATCACCCTGCTGACCAAGGAAATTCGTTTGGCATTCTGATTTTTGACGTTTCTGTAGTTCGCTGTTTAGTAGATCGACGTTTATGTGTCAATGTAATTGCATTCATGGATTTCAGCTTTCGTGATTTTAATATAGACCCAATGAAATGTACTGTATTATGGATGATAGTATATATAGTTTAAAGGGAAATGGATGTCAGCAATTGTTATTAATTGTAATTGTTATTAATAGTAAGGGGAATTGTGGATGATATTATAAACAGGACTGATGTTTCCAAGAAAATAAAGATTAAAATAAAGCATTTGCTACAGTACAAAATTAACTCTTGTGGATAATTATGGAAGAGTATAACATTAATGAGAAAATTAGGAATGTATGTTGTTTTGCATATAGTAAAAATAAAGTAATCATTTTAGTGAATAGATGGTTAATCAAAGAAATTGATATAAAGAATGGCATACATCAGGGATGTCCTATGAGTAGCATATTATTTCCATTAGTTATGAATACATTAGTTAGAGATATAAATTTGCCTATGAAAGGTGCTACATATGCTATTAATAAAGGAATAAAAATTTCAGTTATGTTTACTTATGCTGATGAAATTATATTGATTACGAGAAATAATATCTGGAGGAAAGAATTTATATGATATGAGCATCAGTGTTTAAACATAATAGGCATGACTTTACATTAAGAAAAAAGTAAAGGAGTGGGTGATATAGTAAAGATAAGAGGAATATATTTTGTGAAGAAAGAAATATCTGTGTTAGAACTAAGATTATGGGTAAAAATGTAAGTGAGGAACAACAGAATAGGATAATAGATGAAATAAAGGCATTTTGTTGTTTTTGGAAAACATACAAGCTATTGTTTAATAAAAAAAGTTTAATTAATTCAGTTATACTGGGAAATACTGCATAGTTAGTGTCTATATGTTTCTATTAATCGATGAAAAAGAAACACTACAGGTCATTTTTTTCAAGATTGATTCCAGTGAAGAGAGGACTCTTTTATAAGGATAAGGGGAAATGGAGGTATAGGAATAATAAATCCAATTGTTTATGTTGTGTTTTTGAATTTTTATAAGGTTTTGTTTTGGATAAATTATAAAAATGAAAAATCAGTGGTACATTCACTAAAGTACAAATATGAGCAGCTTTGGGATATGTTAAAGAATTCAAAAGAGAAGAAAATGTTTAAATAAAGAAATAACACGTTATCAAGAAAAATCTTTCATGGAAAATTAAACTTGATGAAATAGACAATAAAAGGAAAGTGTGGTACAAAAATGTCATGATACAATATTATGTTAATCATTGGGCTGAACTAGCGAATGAAAAAGTTAAAGCAATAAAAGTATGAATAAAATAATAATAAAAGTATGAAAAGCATTGTGTAATAAGCAAGTAGAATGCCAAGATTTTTTATGAAGATTATGATTATGAATCATTATGAAGATTGATGATTACTAAATTACTACTGAAAGGCAATATGCCGAAGGAAAAAAATGAAAGAGTTTGTATATATTTCTGTTAAAGCAGAAACTACAGAACCTGTTTTCTTACAGTGCATAAGAGTTGCAAAATTGTATGAAAATTATGCAATGAAAAGTTCTTTGAAAATATAAAGTGGGTAAATTAAATAAATATGGATGTGACTATGTATGGATATTACAGCTATAAAAATAAGGAATATGTTAGTAAAACAGATAAAAGATTATTGTATGTTGTATGAACTGTTTGGAATGAAAGGTTAATTGAAATCATCTTTAATAGTTAATGGAGACTAGCAGTAATTTAAAAAAAAACTAAATGGTGGTTGTGGAAAAAGTAGTGGAACTCAAGTAAGGAAAATGAAGCTAGAAGCATAAGATAGTGAAAAGTAGGATATCTATGATAGTATGACAATAATAGAAAGGAATAGAAAAGAATACACTTTATAAATTGTAAATATGTAAGTTTGTAAATAGTATTATAAATAATGTTGCCCTTCTCTTTTTGACAGGCACCACAAGATCTTTTTTATCCATATGGGGCCTCCGATTAACTTCTCACCTAAAGAATAACACACAGGGAGTGTAACTCCTCACCCTTTTATGCTGCACTGTAGTGTCAGCAATCGATCAACCTGGTGCAGGAACAGAACACACAGCCTCCTGTATAAAAGATGAATCTGCTACCAGTTGCACCACTGGCTTACTGTTTGAAAGGGTTTAGGTGGGAATTACTTTTAAGTTCCAGGGGTATGAAGTTATTATTCCAAATTTATTGTACAAAATTATTGCCTTTAATTGTATAATCTTTACACATTTAGATTCTAGTATAATGGATCAGATATGGTAGGGGAAGAATTTGCAGAAAAGTGTCTAGGATATGTTTCAATGTCACCGCAGAGAGTAGTAATATTTATGCTGTGATAAGTAAAAGTATTGGCATGCTATTAGGAAGCATTGTATAGTTCAGAAAATGAGATAGAACTCTTATTTTTATTAGTTAATAGATATAGGTACTGGAGAGAGTTTAATAAAAGTTTGCAGTAGTTATGCTATGATCCTTCATTGTTAATGAATTATGATTATAGTTTTGAATCTTGCTAGTAGATGTAGTTATCAACTAAGGTAATATAGATGGAGTTACTGAGATTCTTTCTACTGAGATTAACAAGAAGGCTGATAGTACATATATGAGGGAATTTGACTGCATACTGTTGTAAAGATTTGTTTGGGCTTCATTTTAATTTAGGTTAAGTAGAAGTAAAGCCTTCCTATGTGATTTCCAGATATATAAGTGCAAGCCACAAAACTGAAGAAAAATAATCTGAAATATTGGACAATAGAGAATGTCAAGCATTGCTTTTCTCCAGTAGGGTTGTTTTCTTATGGGGGCAACAAGCCTCCCTAAATCCCACAATGTAGAGGGCAAGCCCATTAAAATGTATATATATGTATATATATATATATATATATATATATATATATATATATATATATATATATATATATACACATATATATTTTAGTTCTACCTGTACTATGGTCTATTGATTCGCAAAGGACTAACCCTTGAATTTGTTGTACCGGGCCTACACTGAGTTTGGCTGCATTTGCTTATTTCTTTTGCCTTGGTTTGTTGGGACATATACATTGTGATCTTTGCTTGGGGTTTGGAACTGTTTACATATATATATATATATATATATATATATATACTAACTCAAAGATCACTGTACCTCAAAAAAAGTGATATTCTTGGAAACTGCACTCTGAAGTTTGCATTTTTGGTCATTCCATCTTATTATTCCAGGACTCACTCTAATGAGTCTCATGATATTATATAGTTATCAAAAATAAAATCTGAAGTGAAATATAAGAAAGGAAATATGTTTTATAAATGTTATAGCTGCGGTAGTTATGGTATCTAACAGCAGAAGGAAGAAAGGAAGGAAAATTTTTTTTCACTGTAAATGGAGTTTAAAATATTAAGCAGTTTTGGAAATAAAATGTAATTAAGTGTGTATTAGAGTGAATGTTGATGTTTTTACACCAAGACGTTGGAACACAGACATGATATAAAATCTTGCACTGGACCAACATAGGTTTTGCAGTTAGTCAAAGTTTTGATCTAATAGAAGCCATTTGTTGGGAATTATTAAGTTACTGATATTAGGTACAGTGATAAAATATTTGTGCTTAGATAGGAATCGAATCACTTGTTTCCTACTAGCTAAAAAGACACTTGAAAAATGCCAGTGTTGAAAAAATATGTGTATCACATGTGTTAAAAGCAAATGAAACAAATATATTGACAAAGATGTTCTACTCAGAAATATTGTTCACAGATATTTTCCCCCTGTTATCCTGTAAATAGTATGATGAGATAGAAACTTCAACTGAAATATTTCAAGACTAGACAAATGAACTTACAGACATCTTCACAATGTGGGAGCACAGCCTTAACATTCTGACTTACTTGTCCAAGTATATGACCAGACACATGCATAAACACAGTAATAACATTCAACAGCCATGATGCTACCCCTAACTTATGGCAGTTATCACAGAACTGGCAGTGATATATGGTTTGGGAATAAATCTCTACTACTGTTAATATTAAACACTGTACAGTCAGAAGCAAGTATACTCACCCAAGTGCTTTTTAGGTGCCCCAGTCTTATCCTTTGCAGCAGCATATTCACTTCAATTTCCTCTGAGACTTCAGAGATAGAAAGAGCACTGTGTAATATTTGTGGATGGGATGCAATGACAGATTAAGTGTGTTACATTTACAGTATGGAGTGATTGATGACTGCTGTTTAACTTCATCCTCCCATTAATCTATTAGGTCAGGATTGAGGCACCTCATATCACTGTAGTGGTGATGACACTGTTCCCCTATGTCTGGAATTCTACTAACATTGGTGATAGCTTAGGCTAAACTGCTATAACCCTCCTGCAGGAGCCTCTGGTTGTAATCCTTATGGAGGAGGACCAGAAATATTTTGGACTCCTCCTCACATTACCACTACTCTCTAAGAGGAACACTACCATCTTCTTCTGCAGCAGTGGTGTCTCACCTTGAAGAATCACAGTGAAAAATTGCAAATAACTGGCACCCATATCAGTTCTCATGTCTCTCACCTGTTTTTCACTGATAGACATCAGTAAACATCTCACTGGCACAACAGATTGATGGCCAAGATAATATAGGTGCTGTATTACTCTAGTTCACAAGGTCACTTAAGGTGTGAAACATGGCAGTTCTGTATGCCTGTGTATGCTGGCAAGAAATCAAGAACTACAGAGGCTACATTTATAGATGGTTATATGTAAAATTACAGTCTATAAACTCTTATATGTGAAATTACAGTTCCTCCCCTGATGGTATGTCCTGGGCCATGAATGAACAGAACTGCCCCCTAGAAACTAGCCATATGTATGGCATTAAGTATAACTGGGTGCAGTTCTTAGCAGGTTATCTTATCATGCAAACTGAGTGATTCACAAAAAATAATGCATTGAGCCCTACTTAGCATAATCATTGTGCCCAACCTAGTGAATGTGCATGATGTAACCACAAGGGTAAGTAGAGGAAAATGTGCTGCAGAACAACTCATAGGGCAGCAACGTTTCAGACTGCTACAACTGACATTGTCAAGTATGCCTGCTTTTAGTACGATTTAACATAATATAAAATAAGCTGGAAAATACTTGTAAATGTTTTGGGAAGGTGTATTGAGCAGGGTACTACAAATGTAAATCAACCACTAACATTATTTAGCAATGAACATTCAGCCATTTTTTCTGAGCCACTCCACCATCTTTTTTCCTGATTAGTATAGATGCAGATGCTCCTTTTAATAATGTTGTTCATTACTATATTATAATATGGCCATTAACATATAGCATGCATGAGTGAGTTGCTTGACCTGGTTATGTCACAGAGCTTGATTTTCTGAATTGCATATGGCCTGCATGTTCAGCACACAAATTTATTTCCATGATGTAGCCAAACTTTCTAAATCTGGCTTTGTATTTTCTTTGTAACTTTTACTTGCTGTTACTTATTTGGATGTTGAATTTCATCAATATTAGTTCCTGACCTCAGCGTTTGCATTAATAAAGCAATGGATTCATAGTTAACATGAAGTAGTAACATTGGATCTGAGCTGGCCAGTGTGCTGTGTATTATCTGTAATGGTTTACTAATGAAAGCTTATGTTCCTTCTAAGTGGAAAAGATCTATCATTATTCTCATTTTGAAAAGGGGAAATACATTTGATGTTAATAACTACGGACCAATTAGTCTGACCTTACGACTATACAAATGCTTTGAGAGGTGTATGATTAATCTTTTGATTGACCCTACCTTAACTAGTACTCCACTTCACTTTTGGCAGCAGGGCTTTACTACCAGTAAGTCAACTTCAATGAATTTAATAGAGCTTTATGACTGAGGTAATATGCCATGGATCTTGGACTAACTGCTGGAGTAGTTTATTTGGATCTTACACAAGCTTTCAACACCTTACCTCATTCTTCAACTTTAAAAGGAATATTGAAATATAGAGTTAATCAGTTGCTCACTAACTGGACACTTGCATAGCTCACTGCTTGCTCACAATGTGTTTCTATCAAGGGGTCATTTCTATTTACCCATGCAATCAGCAATCAGTGTTGTACCAGCTTTATTTTTTCTATAATTGCATTAAATCGATCATTGTGGGTGAATAAATGTGCTGAAGATTGCAAGTTTTTTTTAGCACGATCCAGTGACAATTTAAATAGCACAAAGTGCTAACTGACTTCACTAAGTGAACTAATGATTGTTCTTTCTTTTCATTCTGACAAATGTAAGATATAATTATTGGGGCAAACTCATCCTTAACAATCAATATTTCTGAGCAGGACAGACTTGGAAATAGTTAAAGAATTTAATGATTTCAGTATCACTATCAATAATAAGCTTGCCTTTGATCAGCATGTTACCTCTATCAGTTGCATGACTATGTATTGTCTGGGTGTTATGCAAAAATCTTTATCTATTAGGGATGAATATCATCTGGTCCATCTTTATGTGTCTCACATACCCTCTTTGATACAGTACAATGACAATGTTTGCATTTCAATAAACAGACAATTGTATTGGCTAGAACCTGTACAACATCAGTTTACCAAGCATATTGCATCTTTTAGAAACTTAGATTGACCTGAGACATGTAGGAAATGACATTTATACTCACTCCATTGCAGATATGTTAGAGAGAAAATAATATCAGTGTTTAAAGCATTCACTGATTATCTTTTACAGTCAATGTTTAACTTTACCATATGTAATAATACTTTGACATTTCAACACAAACATTTCAATCTTATTTCCAAAAGTCATTCTTCTACAAGTGATAACTATATAGTTATTGTTACCCAAAAATCTTGAATAGATGACCATACACTATTACACTCTCAAGCAATTTGAGTAATTTCAAGAAAGGTTAAGACAACTAGTTCAAGAATGAAACCTTAATTTCAAATTTCATGTAGTAAGTGTATTTCAAATGACCTTAAGCCTGTGACTTATAATACTAGATTGATAACCTATGAATAATGATGTGGAAATAGGACACCCTTGTCATAACCTACTAGAAAACATAAACTGCTCTGAAATGTTATTATTAAATTTAACAAGTCAACATATAAACCCATGTAAGTTTTGAATCAGCTGAACCATATCTGGAGGAAACTGATAATACTGCAATACCTGCAGTATGAAATACTATTTGATATAATCAAAGGCCTTCAGTATGTCAACTTTGCTGGCAACTTACTGAAATAATGATGTTTTGTATATTCTAACTACAACACAATAGATTGTAGGCATTTTATTACACAGTATAATGATTTCCAAAGATAAAAGGCAAAATGTGAAGTATTTAATATTTGGTCTGAACAATTAACTACATACTTATTTATGACTTTGACTATAATTCTGCATTTCAAGTCTAATATAGATTTTGATCTAATTTTTCCTTACAATTGCCATGTGAGCTCTGCTATCACTGCCTTTGGGAGGTGAGTGTGCACTTCAATGCACACACAACATCCAACCAAGTGGTATATCATGTACAGCATGAAGCTAGGCTTTTAATAGTATGGTTGCAGTGAACTTAGCAGCCTCCATCCTGCCTCCAGGATGGACAAGTAGGCATCTATCCCTCACTACCATCCTCCCCTGTTTGGTCCCTCCAGTGTGTGTGCCACTAGTTAAACATAGGGCAGAATCAGGGCTTTACCCATCTGCCCAATGGGCTGGATGTACAATGTCATGTCTTTCTTGTTCTATCTGCCGTGTAATTAGTTTCCTTTCTAATGTCTCATGCTTGTGTTATCCTTACAGATCTAAATAAATTTGACCTAGTTAATACTTGTCAATGTACTCAAAATATCAATCTGTTCACCAAGACTCTTGATCTGACTATAAACTGAATTGTCTTCAGTTATCATATATGTTTTCATATGTTTTCGTATAACTAATACTACAGTTTTAAGAGTCCCATTTAAGTCTAATTGATAGTGCACAATCTTCATTATCCAACAAATACTGTTTGATATCAATATGAATTTAACCCCTCTAAAGTGACAAACAGCAAACCAAAGAGGATACATTTTCTAATTTCTACATATTAAGACTTTGACACTGTCCTCTATAATAAAGGAACTAGGAAGCTGATCTGAGATGTTGGAAATGCTACAGCTAAAGAAATCCCAATCCCTCCACACCACATGCTCCAGAGACCTCAACCTCATTACCACAATCAACAGAACATGCCGGAGGGACAGGTTCATAACCTAGAGACTGCCCATGCTATGAAATCGACTTCCCATACATGTCGAGCAGAGCACCTCACTGGGCCTCTTCAAGAGAAATCTTGATGAGTGGATGGGAAATAGAAAATTCACCCCAGGGATCACTCTAGTGGCTCTACTCGACAGAGGCACTGGAAACTAAGGTCGGGTGGCACGATGCCAGGGTAATCCTATGGGCTAGGCTTGTAAAGGCTCCAGGGCCATTAGTCTAGTACACACCTATGAAGCTATGAACCTATGAGTAAGAATGGAATTCATGACTACATTTATAGGTAGTGTCCATTAAATCTAAAGAAGCCCAAAAATAAGGTGTGAACTCCAGTTAGCAGAATGTTAGATATTGGTATACTGTCATATGCAACAGTTATGAATTCACCAACTGCCATAAAGATTTTCTCATGCCATACATTTTAACAAAAATTGCATATGTTTCAGTTGATAAGGGTAAGTTGTAGGCATACAAGGCTTATCTAAATTTGTACTTAATACAGCATTCCACTCATTGGCAAGACCATGTGATACACTGCCAAGGTGCAACCCATTTAATATACAAGAAAGAAATTGCTTATAAAATCAACATCTCTTTCAAGATTACAATGTGGGAAATATACAAAAAAGTCCTACTTCTTATGCCATAGTAGGTATCTACTATATGACATGCACATATAGTTTTAATGAAAGTCAGCATGTCCCCAGAATTCCCAGTGCCCTCTTTATCGATTTTCTGTTTAATTCACCCATGCTTTCTTTGGAGTGTGTTAAAATGTTGATCTTCTAAATAAGTTTTTAATAGTATTTTACTTTGATGTCACAGTTGTAAATATGTAAATAGGCATTGCTGTTTCAAAAAAATGACTCATGTATTTTCAAAGAAAAAATCAGATGTATTTCTTACCATAACCTATTCATTATAAACTGAAAACATAAATACATAACCTTCTGACTAGCAGGAGCATAAATTACCTGGCAGCGTGATCATATACTTAAAGACAAAATTGGTGAAAGGAAAAATATCATCCGTGAAAAGTGGGACAGGATGAAATAATGTGCAAAACATATAGATAATGAAAAAAAAAACAGAAGTCTAAACAAGAATGCAAAAAAATGAACTAGCAGAACATGAGCTGAAACAAGGCATCCATCATAACTATATTATACTCAAAATTCACAGTTCATGTTTGGCTTCTTCTTCCATATTAAAGGTGAATTGCATTGCTTTCCACCTTCCATATTATCTTTAATTCTGCAGGACTCAGACATGAGATCCAATACTTTATCCTATAATTTTTTACTTAAGGAACTGAAAGACCTGTTGAACCACTTCACCTGCAAGGTTGACATGCATAGATATTATCCCATCACTGAGAGGGACATTATTAAGGAGGATGCTTTCTTATGAATCACAGCAAATAAAACCTTTGTCTTGATCAGTAGATCTCATAAATGTAAATATAACTGGTCTTGGTTTCCTGATAGGATCAGCCTACTGAGAAAAAGTTCTATGGACTCTGTCTATTTGAATGAGATGAAATTCTTCAGAGCCTGGCTTGTATAACAGTGCTTGAAGCATTGTGTTTAAACTAGCACCATTACCTCATAGCTTAGGATACCAAATATTTTTCTTCTGGCATGCTTCTCAAAATCAAAACGTTTGGCTTCAAGAATGTCACCTTTTCTGAGATTTCATCTCCTTTCTATTAAATGTTTTATTAAATTTCACATTAGATAGTTTCTAAATTATATTATGTTTATTAGATTCATAGGTTCATAGTTATATACTATGCTAATGACCACCAGGGTCTTTATAAGCCTAGCCATACAATCCAACCCAATCATGTCCCTGTGTATCATCTATGTTTAATAGGAGGGGTGTCTCAGGAGGTTTCTATAGGTTATGTAGGTGGGGAGAATGTTAGTTTGGCATTACTGTCTGTCTCTGTGTATCATAGACATGGGGGCCAGACCCAGGGTGAATTTCCGATTTCCCATCCATTGGTCAATGTTACACTTAAATAGGGTTAGGATGGATTCTGCTTCACATGCATGGGGAGCTTGTTCCAGAGAAATGGGGATCCTTTGAGACACATATCTGTCTCACCAACACGTCTTACTTATGTCACAAGCAAAATTTAAATCCAGTGATTTTGTTTATTTTGTGGATGTGCAAAAGGTCCATCAGAGTTGGATCCAAGGATGCCTTGTATGTCAGGCATAGGTCACCTCTCAGTAACCTGTAAGAGACAGAGTAGAGAGATAGAGCTTTAAATGATCAATACAGGACAATATTCTTATAACCTGGATTCTTCTTGTAAGAAACCTTTGTAGGCATTCCAGCTGCTGCATATGTTTAGTCAGGTACATGCTGAAGGGGGCATTATACTCAATGATGGGTCTGACAAGGGTCAAATAAAGTGGCACTATGACTTCATTGGACATGGATGACACGCTTTTACTTATAAGTTGGGTGACATAGAGAATGATTTTCTTACTACCTTGGCCATATGTTTGCCAAAAGCCAGATTATTGTCTCCACATGATCCCAGAATACTGAATACTGGGCCAGCTCTTAGGGTGTTCTTATCAATGGAGTAATTAGCTTGGGTGGCAGTTTTCACAAAAGGCACTATAATGTATTTTTGGCATTGTCTGTGTTAGACCCTCTTAGGTTCATAGGTTCATAGGTAGGTACTAGGCTATCTGCCCGAGGGCATTTATAAGCCTAGCCAGAGTGTGTCGGCTTTCGCCGCCCCATTGATTAATTAACTGAGCTTCTGTCAAGCAGAGCCAATGAAGTGATCCCAGGGTATACATTCTGTTATCCATCCACTTGTCAAGGCTTCTCTTGAAGAGTAGCAGGTAATAAACAGCCACTGAGAACGAACCAAATGAATGGTGAGACAAATGATCAAACCAAATGAACGGTTCATTTGGTTCATTCTCAGTGGCTGTTTATTACCTGCTATTTCTTCGTTTTTCCCTTTTGGGATTTTTTGTTTGTTGGTTCTCTTGAAGAGTGTTAGTGAGGGGCTCTGCCTAATGTAGTTAGGAATTTTATTCCAAAGCATGGGGAGTCTCTGTGACAGGACTCTATCCCTCCAGCATGTTCTATTTATTGTTGTGGCGAGGTTTAGCTCACTAGAGCTTGTGGCTTGCAGTGACTTGGATTTCTTTAGGTGGAGCATGTCCATCAATTCTGAGTTGGACATGGCTTTGTAAGTCAGGCTGAGATTACCTCTGAGTAAGCGATATGCCACTGAGTACAGCCGGAGTTTTTTCAGTCGGGCTGCATAGGACATATGTTTGAGGCCAGTAATCCTCTTGGTGAGGTGTTTTTGTGGTCTTTCAAGCTGTTGGAAGTGTCTTGTGAGGTACATCCCAAATGGGGCATTGTACTATATCATAGGTCTGATGAGTGACGAATAGAGGGGCACTATAACCTCTTTATTTTTAGATGTGAACCCCTTAGTAATTAGATGGGCCACATAGAAGGATTTCCTAACTACGTTGGCAATATGATTGTCAAAGGAGAGATTACTATCTACCGGGGTTCCCAGATCTCTTATTACCTCTTCTGTATTAAGGGGGTTGCCACCTATGTGGTAATTCGTGGGTGTTATGTTTTTCCCAAACGGGATGACTATGCATTCTTTGGCATTTAGCTTGAGGCCATGAATTTGACACCAGGTGTCTTTCTAAGTAAGGCCTTTTTGGAGGATGTCCGTGTCAGCTAGAGAGTCAGTTATGGCTCCCAGTTTGCAGTCATTGGCGAACTTGGTTAGCCATAGTCCTCCTGTGTTTGCCTGTACTTCTGAGAAATATATGCCGAACAGTAGGGGTCCAAGAACTGAGCCTTGCGGGACACCACTTGTGACTGGTTTAGAGTCAGACCTGGAGCCCGCTATTCTTACCGTGTGAGTTCTGTCTGTAAGCCAGTTGGCAACCCATCTTGTGACGTAGGGGTTTATGTTCAGGCTGGTGAGTTTTTCTATAATACCAGAGTGAGGAATGATGTTGAACGCCTTGGTGAGATCAAGGTAGGCTGTGTGAACCACCTTTCCCTCATCTATGGCCTTGGTAACTGTCTCGAAGAAGTCAACCAGGTTTAGTAGGCATGTTCTGCCCTTAACAAAGCCAAACTGGGTCGGGTCAAGTGTTTGGAGGTTCCCGATGTCTTTGTTAATGAATTCCATGATGATACGCTCCATAGCCTTGCAGACCAGGCTAGTCAGGCTTATGGGGTGATAGTTACCAGGGTCAGTTGTGGCTCCTCCTTTCTGGAGCGGAATAACCATTGCTGTGTGCCATTCTATGGTCATGTAGCCTGTGGAGAGGCTGAGGTTGAACAGCGTGTTTAGGTGGCGGGGTTAGTTCGTTCTGTAGTTCATGCAAGATGCAGCCTGGGTCACCATCTGGCCCCACTGATGCTGTGTTTTTGGCTTATGAAAGGGCTGTTTTCAACTGTGCTTCTGTGATTTCCGGGGCACTACACTTTTCTGGTATTGTTGTGGGCCATTTTGAAGGTGAGAGGGAGGTGAAGTTTGCACTGAATCTATCTGCCAGTATGTTGGCAATATGAGTAGGTTCAGTATATTTTGTGCTATTTTGCACTATCTCAGAGCATATCTGTGAGTTGCCACTTAGATTTTTGACATAGCTAAAGAAGGCTTTGTGGTTATCTTTCGAATCCTTGGCTATTTTTCTTTCGAAGTTAGCCTTGGATGATTTTATGAGGGACCTTAGTTTGTTACTGATACTGATCAGGGATGTCTTTCCTTCTTGGGACTTGCTTTTTTTCTGAACTAGTTTCCTCCTTTTGTTGTATAACCTGTTTATGGCAGGGGTCCACCAGACTGGTTTTCTTCTCTTAGGGGAGTGAGTCTTGGTTTTACTAGGGATGGCACGATCCATGCATCCTTGTAGGTGCTCACAGAGTGTAATTGTATAGGATTCTGCATCTTGGGCAGTGTTATCCTTTAGCATGGGGGCTGTGAAACTTACCACCTCTGCCTTAAGTAAGGTGAAGTTTATTTTTAGAAAATTTTTTCACTGTGATTTCCTTGGTTGGAGGTGGTGGTGAGGTGTGGACATCCAGGGTGATTAGTTTATAGTCGGATCTAACCAGTAACAGGTTGACCTCTGGTACGGAGCACCTGTCACCCATGTTGGTGATGACCATGTCCAATATGTTGTGGCCTCTGGTAGGGGAGTTTACCAGCTGATCCAGGGCATTTGAGTTGATAAATTCCAGGAAGCGCTGAGCCTGGGAGTTTGTACTCAAGTAGTTTTCCCAGTTAATGGTAGGGTAATTGAAATCTCCCAAAATCAGGGTGTTCAGTATGACCTTCATGTTTTTTAGTGTCTCCAGAAAGGCAGAGTGGTGGTCCTGGAGGGTGATCTGTAGCAGGCCACAATTTGCATTGCAGATTTGCCCAATGTTAGTTGAACATGGATGATCTCAGAGGTATCATGCTGCACCACTAACCTAGAGGTGTGAGTATCCTTGATGAATATGGCTACACCCCCTCCTTTTGTGCTTCGGTCCATGTTCTGTGGCTGAAATGTGTGGTATGAGTTGTAGCCCAGTAGTGCTGGAGTGCTCTCTGGAGCCTTGAACCAGGTTTCAGTTACTGCACAGATGTCGCCGTTCTCCATACTTAGGAGTGCTTCGAGCACATGCATTTTGAGATTTAAACTCCTGGCGTTGAGTAGCATAACCCTCAGTTTTTTACTTGTGCTGTTTACGGAGGTGGGCTTGAATTTTGAGCCTTGCCTAAAAAAGGCACTAAGGGGGCAGCAAGAGCCTTGGCCAGTATTCGAAAGCCAAGGGGTGACAGGTGCAAGCCGTCTCTTGTAAAGCAACGTGGCTTGTCGAGCATGTCATCCCAGGCTGACAGACACTGGATCCCCTTTGAATGACACCAGAAGCTTAGTCAATTGTTGAAATTGATCATTTTTTCCTTATACTGAGGTATCATTCTTGATGAGGGCAGGATGCTACTCATGGTCAGGGTCATACCCGCCTGGGCTACATGATCAGAGAGCTCTTCCATGTTTCTGTTCATGTAGTCCAGGGAGGTATGGCTCAGGTCATTCACACCAACATGAACAATGACAGAGTCATATTTGTACTTGTTCTGGAGTGACCTGAGTGCTTGTGTTATGTGACAGATTCTGGCTCCCGACAGGCAGCTAACAGTAGCCTTCTCCTTTTCCAGCCATCTTGAAGATGTCAGTTTCATGGGAAAAATATGTGATAGCTCTCGGTTTGCTGTCATCTGTGAATTTGGTCAGCCCAGGGCCCTTGACATTACCCTTTACCTCAAAGAAGTAGATGTCAAGTAGGAGCGGTCCTAGCACAGAGCCCTGAGGTACCCTACTGGTGACTTGTCTCTTAGTGGAGGTGGCATCACCAGTCCTGACTTCCTAAGTCCTGAATTTGAGCCAATTGTCAATCCAGTGAATTATGTAGGGGGTTATGCCTAGTTTGATGAGTTTGTCGACTCTACCTGTACGGGACTTTGTATTGAATGCCTTAGCTAGGTCCAGTTAGGCAGTATGTGACATTTTCCCCTCATCCATTACCTTGGTGACCTTTATAAAAAGTCCACCAGGTTTAGTAGTCATGAGCTTCCCTTAACAAAGTCAAACTGGTTTGTCTTTGTCTTTGTTGATCACTTCCATGGCTTTGCATATTAGACTAGTCAGACTAATAGGTCTCTAGTTTCCAGGATCAGTTGATGGCCCACCCTTGTGAAGTGGGATAAACATTGCAGTCCTCCATTCTCATAGTTTAAAACCTGTTTTGAAGCTATAGTTGAAAAGTGACTCAAGTGGTCCTGATAGTTCATATTTCCAACTATTTAGGTGGCATCCCAGGATATTGTTGGGTCCAGTGAATCTCAGTTCTTCGCCTTAGCATATAGTGCCAGAACCTCCTCCCTGTTAATAGTTGGGGGGTCTGATAGTATATATTTCACTGAGGGATGTGGGGTGGTGAAGTTTGAGCTTAGTTTGACAACCAGCAAATTCTCCATGTCGCTCTGCTCAGTGAAGGTGGCACCATTTTCAACCAGTTCAGCACACTGATGTGTACTGCCTTTGAGGTTACGAACATAGCTGTGGAAGGACTTGGGGTTGTCATTAGCATATGAGACTATCTTGACCTTGTAATTGGCCTTGTTGGGCTTGATTAGTCCTCTTAGTTTCCTTTGCTTAGTTTTTAATAACTTTTTGCAAATAGAGAGCATCAGCCAATCTAACTTGTTAGTAATAACATGAACTTTGTAAGCCTTGGTTGATAACAGTTTGGCCACAGCATAACTTTCAATTGTACGTCATAATGAAGAATGTTGTTTATTTTGACTCTTGAAAATTATATACTTCATGCTGTTCTACATTAAAAGAGCCTGCCACACATTAACTATAAGAACATTTTTAATAATCGACCACAGAAAATAATACTGAATCATATTAATTATTTCAAAGATTTTTTTTGTATGAAGAAACAATTATTATCCATGATGTGAGCTTCCACAACTGAGAGGCTGATAAAATCTATGAAGATATTTGTTCCACATTGTGAAAGGTAATGTTTTACATTTTAGAGATGGATAACATTTATTGTCAATATGTTTCATATTCTGAAATACCGTTTTCCACATTTTGTAGATCAGTAGGATGTATGATAGTTGATATGAAACAAAAACATTCCACTGCCCCCAAGCATTGGGCCATTCAGCTTAGCAACCAGCTATCCACAGGAACAGAAACACAATTAAAGTAACCTAGGCATCTGGCTTGACCAGACATACACTTTTAAAATGATGTCACTACCAGTAATTCCAAGTCAACTCACTACTTTTCTGGTCAAAAAGATCTTCCACTTCCTCTTCTGTTGCTACTAGAGCAGCCTTTAGCCAATTGGTTCTAATAGTATAACTTGAATATGGCCTCCCAGTCATAGGCAATGCTGCAATGAAAAATTAGCCCTCCCTTCAAACTACACCTAACACTATGCACCAATTCATCTCCTTAGCCCCCAAAAGACAATGTCACTGTAATGTCTTCAAACAGCAGAATATCTTTTATTTCAACAAAGGTGTATCCTATTCCTAGCTTCCCTCACCCATAAACTCTTATACCTACAAACCTTCTCATTTATGTCAGCAGATTAAGTAAAAAGTATGCAGCCTATAATATAAGATACAATCACATGAATTCCTGTGCTCACTTACTCCTAGGAATAGATTTCCTAATACTGACCACAGTTTCTTAACCTAAGCCCTTCCACATAGGAGAATCCCTCCCACTAAAGACACAATCTCTCCCTTCATACCAAGTCTACAGTTTCCAATTTTAAAAGCGCCTTAATCATGAAACCTCCTGTATGTGCTGTGCAATAGGTAGCATGGATTTAGCCCACACCCCTCCCTCTATACTCTAATTTTTCTCATCCTATTCTCTGTTGCTCTACCTATGAAGTCTCTACCTGCTCTTCTCTCATCTCCCACACATTCTGTTCACTGTACCTTAACTTTGGCTTCCTACTTCCTCACCGACACTGTACATTTAATTGCATATACTGAATATTTACTATGTATGCTGCATTTTGAGCCAATTATTTATTAATCACAATACATGTTCATAGGTTCATAGGTGTGTACTAGGCTAATGGGCCTGGAGCCTTTACAAGCCTAGCCCATAGAAGTGCCCTGGCATTGTGCCGCCTGACATTAGTTCCCAGTGCCTCTATCAAGTAGAGCCACTGTAGTGATCCCTGAGGTGAACTTTCTATTGCCCATCCACTCATCAAGATTTCTCTTGAAGAGGGTCAGCAAGGTGCTCTGCTTGACATGTATGGAAAGTCTATTCCAGAGCATGGGCAGTCTCTGGGTGAAGAACCTGTCCTTTCAGCATGTTCTGCTGATTGCGCTAATGAGGTTGAAGTCTCTGGAGCATGTGATGTGGAGGGATTGGGATTTCTTTAGATGTAGCATTTCTAACAGAGCTGGTTCAAACATAGCTTTGTAAGTCAAGCAGAGATCACCTCTAAGTAGGCGATATGAGACAGAGAATAGCTAGTTTCTTTTGAGTCTGTCCATGTAGGACATGTGTTTAATGCCTAGGATCCTCTTTGTGAGGTACTTCTGTGGCCTCTCCACTTGTTACAGGTGTCTAGTGAGGTACATGCCAAATGGGGCATTATACTCGATGATTGGTCTAATGAGGGAAGAGAGAGATGATGAACTCTTTCTTCCTGGATGAAAAACCCTTGGTAATGAGATATGTCACATAGAAGGACTTTCTGACCACAGTGGCAATGTGGTGGTCAAAGGAGAGGTTGCTGTCAACCTGCATCCCCAGATCTCTTATAATGCCTTCAGTGTTCAGCGGGCTCCCATCTATGTGGTAATTAGTGGGAACTGAGTTTTTACCAAAGGGGATGATGAAGCATTTTTTGGAGTTAAGCTTAAGGCGATGGTTTTGACACCAGTCACTGGTCTCAGTGAGGCCTTTCTGTCAGATGTCCGCATCACTTGGGTAGATAACAATGGCTCCCAACTTGAGCCAGTGTCCTTTTGTGTTGGCCTGGACTTCTGAGAAGTAGATGCTGAACAGGAGAGGACCCAGGACCGATCTCTGTGGGACTTCACTCATGACTGGTCAGCAGTCTGACTTGGAGTCCGCTACTTTCACACTGTGTGTTCTATCTGTGAGCCAATTTGCATCCCATCTAGTGATATAGGGGTTGATGCCTAGTCTGGTGAGTTTATAAATAATTCCTGAGTGAGGAATGGTATCAAAGGCCTTAGCCAGATTGAGGTAGGCTGTATGCACTGCATTACCTTCATCCACAGCCCTGGTGACTGACTCAAAGAAGTCAACCAGTATGAGCAGGTATGATCTCCCTTTCACAAAGCCAAATTTCATGGAGTCTAGAGTTTGGAGAGTTCCTATATATTTGTTAATCAGGTCCACGATGATGCCCTCTATAGCTTTACATATCAGATTCATCAGGCTAATGGGGCGATAATTGTTTGAGTCTGTAGTCACTCCCCTTTTATGGACAGGGATGACTGTAGCAGTGCGCCATTTGGTAGGGATAAAGCCTGAGGTGAGGCTGTGACTGAACAAGGCACACATATGTGGTGCCAGTTTGCTTTGTAGTTCATGTAGAACACAGCTAGGGATATTATTGGGTCCCATGGAAGCTGGATTCTTGGTCTTAGACAATGCAGCTTTAATCAGTGCTGCAGTAATGTTGGGTGCCTGGCATTCTTCTGGTATTGTGATTGGTCCTTTAGGGGGGAGAGAGGGGTAAATATGGCACTGAATCTGTCAGCCAGTATGTTGACAATATCTGTTGGCTGAGTATCTGTTGGAGGTACCATTGTGCAGTATCTCAGAGATGTATCCATTTCAAACTGCCAATTTTGTTATTGCGTTGTCCTGGCCTAAAAATGGTCCCTTGGGATCAGTGTTCTACCCTAGTTAAGAAATGAAAAATAAAATGACAGGTTGAGAAGTATGAGACGCTGGTTTAGAAGACAGCAAGTTTCACATGATTGTATTGTCAGCTACTAAACTAGTAGCATTCATTTGTTTGTATACTACTGCAAACAACCCCTTTACTCAAGCAAGCCTGTAGTATAAATGAATAATAACATCAACTGAATCTTTACATCTCATTTTGCAATACAATTCCCACTTAGACAAGTTGTCAATCATCAGGGGCGGCCCAGGCTATCGGACTGCCGGACTGCAGCCCCCTCAAAATAAAAAATAGAAAAAAAAAACTTGTTTTTAAATTTCGCAGACTTCGCGCATGCACAGTAGTACCAACTACTGTTGGTCTATGCGCATGCTCCAGGCAGTCCGGCAGTCCCCATAGGGGGACACAAGGAGACGTCTGTGCACTTTTAAAGTGCACAGACTCGCTGGGATTATGTGTTGGGTCCGGACTGCAACAGCAGCAGTCAGGACAGTCTCATCTCATCGGGAAGGAGCTTTGCTTGGGATCTCGCGGGTCTTTGGAGTATTTGCGCGGGCAGGATATATTATGGAGAAGACAGGTAAGTGTATGGTGCTTTTTTACTTTTACAATGAATTGAAGTTGGTGTGTATGGTGCTTTTTAGTTTATACTGGATTGGGGGGGGGGGTGAAAATGCCCCAGGTGCTCATGGTGGTGTGGTAGGGAATACCTCAGGCTTGAACCCTGTACCCTGTATGCAGGTGTTAAAGACTTGAGTTCCCTACCCACCACCATTTGTAAAAAAATTGCAGATTTTTGCCTCATATTCGATCTGATCTGTTCCTCATAATATCTGTGGTTTGTAAATGTTGCAATGCTTGATATTTGATGGTGTAGTAGTAGCATTGTTGCCCCACAGCTACAGGTTCTCAGGTTTGATTTTTGGCTGGGGTTCCTTCTTTGTGGGGTCTGTTATATTCTCCCTGTGTTTGTATGGGTTTGTTTTTATTTGATGGTGCACTGGTAGCATTGTTGCCTCACAGCGGCAGGTTCCCAGGTTTGATTCTTGGCTGGGGTTCCTTCTTTGTGGGGTCCTTATCTTCTCCCTCTGTTTGTGTGGGTTTGCTTTTGTGTCCTCCCATGTTACAAAGACATGTCTGCATTATTTCTTCTTGGGCCTCTGCTGAAAATTGTTTTTTTGTTCCAAGTCAGACTGTCCTGATTAACAAATGTTAAATAAAATTGACAGGCATTTGAATTTCAGACTTCAGGTTTCTGAATGTTTAAATCCTTGCATATTTGATGGTGCAGTGGTAGTATTATTGCCTCACAGCTATAGGTTTTCTGGTTTAATTCTTGGTTGGGGTGGCTTCTGTGTGGAGTCTGCATCTCCTCCCTGTGTTTGTGTGGATTTGCTCTGGTGCCCTGCCATTTTACAAAGATGTGTCTTCAGTATTAATCCCTGCGTCTGCTGAAAATTGTTTTTGTTTTGTCCGCAGTAAAATTGACAGGCATTTGAATTTCAGACTTCAGGTTTCTGAATGTTTAATCCCTTGCATATTTGATGGTGCAGTGGTATTATTGTTGCCTCACAGCTGTAGGTTTTCTGGTTTGATTCTTGGTTTTGGTGGCTTCTGTGTGGAGTCTGCATCTCCTCCCTGTGTTTGTGTGGATTTGCTCTGGTGCCCTGCCATTTTACAAAGACATGTCTGCAGTATTAATCCCTGCATCTCTGCTGAAAATTGTTTTTGTTCTGTCCGCAGTAAAATTGACAGGCATTTGAATTTCAGACTTCAGGTTTCTGAATGTTTAATTCCTTGCATATTTAATGGTGCAGTGGTAGTATTGTTGTCTCACAGTTATAGGTTTTCTGGTTTGATTCTTGGTTGGGGTGGTTTCTGTGTGGAGTCTGCCTCTCCTCCTTGTGTTTGTGTGGATTTGCTCTGGTGCCCTGCCATTTTACAAAGACGTGTCTGCAGTATTAATCCCTGCGTCTCTGCTGAAAATTGTTTTTGTTCTGTCTGCAGTAAAATTGACAGGCATTTGAATTTCAGACTTCAGGTTTCTGAATGTTTAATTTCTTGCATACTTGATGGTGCAGTTGTAGTATTGTTGCCTCACAGGTATCGGTTTTCTGGTTTGATTCTTGGTTGGGGTGGCTTCTGTGTGGAGTCTGCATCTCCTCCCTGTGTTTGTGTGGATTTTCTCTGGTGCCCTGCCATTTTACAAAGACGTGTCTGCAGTATTAATCCCTGCGTCTCTGCTGAAAATTGTTTTTGTTCTGTCCGCAGTAAAACTGACAAGCATTTGAATTTCAGACTTCAGGTTTCTGAATGTTTAATTCCTTGCATATTTGATGATGCAGTGGTAGTATTGTTGCCTCCCAGCTATAGGTTTTCTGGTTTGATTCTTGGTTGGGGTGGCTTCTGTGTGGAGTCTGCATCTCCTCCCTGTGTTTGTGTGGATTTGATCTGGTGCCCTGCCATTTTACAAAGACGTGTCTGCAGTATTAATCCCTGCGTCTCTGCTGAAAATTGTTTTTGTTCTGTCCGCAGTAAAACTGACAAGCATTTGAATTTCAGACTTCAGGTTTCTGAATGTTTAATTCCTTGCATATTTGATGATGCAGTGGTAGTATTGTTGCCTCCCAGCTATAGGTTTTCTGGTTTGATTCTTGGTTGGGGTGGCTTCTGTGTGGAGTCTGCATCTCCTCCCTGTGTTTGTGTGGATTTGCTCTGGTGCCCTGCCATTTTACAAAGACGTGTCTGCAGTATTAATCCCTGCGTCTCTGCTGAAAATTGTTTTTTTTCTGTCTGCAGTAAAATTGACAGGCATTTGAATTTCAGACTTCAGGTTTCTGAATGTTTAATTCCTTGCATATTTGATGGTGCAGTGATAGTATTGTTGCCTCACAGCTATAGGTTTTCTGGTTTCATTCTTGGTTTGGGGTGGCTTCTGTGTGGAGTCTGCATCTCCTCCCTGTGTTTGTGTGGATTTGCTCTGGTGCCCTGCCATTTTACAAAGACATGTCTGCAGTATTAATCCCTGCGTCTCTGCTGAAAATTGTTTTTGTTCTGTCCGCAGTAAAATTGACAGGCATTTGAATTTCAGACTTCAGGTTTCTGAATGTTTAATTCCTTGCATATTTGATGGTGCAGTGGTGCTATTGGTGTCTCACAGCTATAGGTTTTCTGGTTTGATTCTTGGTTGGGGTGGCTTCAGTGTGGAGTCTGCATCTCCTCCCTGTGTTTGTGTGGATTTGCTCTGGTGCCCTGCCATTTTACAAAGACGTGTCTGCAGTATTAATCCCTGCATCTCTGCTGAAAATTGTTTTTGTTCTGTCCGCAGTAAAATTGACAGGCATTTGAATTTCAGACTTCAGGTTTCTGAATGTTTAATTCCTTGTGTATTTGATGGTCCAGTGGTAGTATTGTTGCCTCACAGCTATAGGTTTTCTGGTTTGATTCTTGGTTTTGGGTGGCTTCTGTGTGGAGTCTGCATCTCCTCCCTGTGGTTGTGTGGATTTGCTCTGGTGCCCTGCCATTTTACAAAGACGTGTCTGCAGTATTAATCCCTGCGTCTCTGCTGAAAATTGTTTTTGTTTGGTCCGCAGTAAAATTGACAGGCATTTGAATTTCAGACTTCAGGTTTCTGAATGTTTAATTCCTTGCATATTTGATGGTGCAGTGGTGCTATTGTTGCCTCACAGCTATAGGTTTTCTGGTTTGATTCTTGGTTGGGGTGGTTTCTGTGTGGAGTCTCCATCTTCTCCCTGTTTTTGTGTGGATTTGCTCTGGTGCCCTTCCATTTTACAAAGACGTGTCTGCAGTATTAATCCCTGTGTCTCTGCTGAAAATTGTTTTTGTTCTGTCCGCAGTAAAATTGACAGGCATTTGAATTTCAGACTTCAGGTTTCTGAATGGTTAATTCCTTGCATATTTGATGGTGCAGTGGTACTATTGTTGCCTCACAGCTGTAGGTTTTTTGGTTTGATTCTTGGTTGGGGTGGCTTCTGTGTGGAGTCTGCATCTCCTCCCTGTGTTTGTGTGGATTTGCTCTGGTGCCCTGCCATTTTACAAAGACGTGTCTGCAGTATTAATCCCTGCATCTCTGCTGAAAATTGTTTTTGTTCTGTCCGCAGTAAAATTGACAGGCATTTGAATTTCAGACTTCAGGTTTCTGAATGTTTAATTCCTTGCATATTTAATGGTGCAGTGGTAGTATTGTTGTCTCACAGTTATAAGTTTTCTGGTTTGATTCTTGGTTGGGGTGGCTTCTGTGTGGAGTCTTCCTCTCCTCCCTGTGTTTGTGTGGATTTGCTCTGGTGCCCTGCCATTTTACAAAGACGTGTCTGCAGTATTAATCCCTGCGTCTCTGCTGAAAATTGTTTTTGTTCTGTCCGCAGTAAAATTGACAGGCATTTGAATTTCAGACTTCAGGTTTCTGAATGTTTAATTCCTTGCATATTTGATGGTGCAGTTGTAGTATTGTTGCCTCACAGGTATCGGTTTTCTGGTTTGATTCTTGGTTGGGGTGGCTTCTGTGTGGAGTCTGCATCTCCTCCCTGTGTTTGTGTGGATTTTCTCTGGTGCCCTGCCATTTTACAAAGATGTGTCTGCAGTATTAATCCCTGCGTCTCTGCTAAAAATTGTTTTTGTTCTGTCCGCAGTAAAATTGACAGGCATTTGAATTTCAGACTTCAGGTTTCTGAATGTTTAATTCCTTGCATATTTGATGGTGCAGTGATACTATTGTTGCCTCACAGCTATAGGTTTTCTGGTTTGATTCTTGGTTGGGGTGGCTTCTGTGTGGAGTCTGCATCTCCTCCCTGTGTTTGTGTGGATTTGATCTGGTGCCCTGCCATTTTACAAAGACGTGTCTGCAGTATTAATCCCTGTGTCTCTGCTGAAAATTGTTTTTGTTCTGTCCGCAGTAAAACTGACAAGCATTTGAATTTCAGACTTCAGGTTTCTGAATGTTTAATTCCTTGCATATTTGATGATGCAGTGGTAGTATTGTTGCCTCACAGCTATAGGTTTTCTGGTTTGATTCTTGGTTGGGGTGGCTTCTGTGTGGAGTCTGCATCTCCTTCCTGTGTTTGTGTGGATTTGCTCTGGTGCCCTGCCATTTTACAAAGACGTGTCTGCAGTATTAATCCCTGCGTCTCTGCTGAAAATTGTTTTTTTTCTGTCTGCAGTAAAATTGACAGGCATTTGAATTTCAGACTTCAGGTTTCTGAATGTTTAATTCCTTGCATATTTGATGGTGCAGTGATAGTATTGTTGCCTCACAGCTATAGGTTTTCTGGTTTCATTCTTGGTTTGGGGTGGCTTCTGTGTGGAGTCTGCATCTCCTCCCTGTGTTTGTGTGGATTTGCTCTGGTGCCCTGCCATTTTACAAAGACATGTCTGCAGTATTAATCCCTGCGTCTCTGCTGAAAATTGTTTTTGTTCTGTCCGCAGTAAAATTGACAGGCATTTGAATTTCAGACTTCAGGTTTCTGAATGTTTAATTCCTTGCATATTTGATGGTGCAGTGGTGCTATTGGTGTCTCATCGCTATAGGTTTTCTGGTTTGATTCTTGGTTGGGGTGGCTTCTGTGTGGAGTCTGCATCTCCTCCCTGTGTTTGTGTGGATTTGCTCTGGTGCCCTGCCATTTTACAAAGACGTGTCTGCAGTATTAATCCCTGCGTCTCTGCTGAAAATTGTTTTTGTTCTGTCCGCAGTAAAATTGACAGGCATTTGAATTTCAGACTTCAGGTTTCTGAATGTTTAATTCCTTGTGTATTTGATGGTCCAGTGGTAGTATTGTTGCCTCACAGCTATAGGTTTTCTGGTTTGATTCTTGGTTTGGGGTGGCTTCTGTGTGGAGTCTGCATCGCCTCCCTGTGGTTGTGTGGATTTGCTCTGGTGCCCTGCCATTTTACAAAGACGTGTCTGCAGTATTAATCCCTGCGTCTCTGCTGAAAATTGTTTTTGTTCGGTCCGCAGTAAAATTGACAGGCATTTGAATTTCAGACTTCAGGTTTCTGAATGTTTAATTCCTTGCATATTTGATGGTGCAGTGGTGCTATTGTTGCCTCACAGCTATAGGTTTTCTGGTTTGATTCTTGGTTGGGGTGGTTTCTGTGTGGAGTCTGCATCTTCTCCCTGTTTTTGTGTGGATTTGCTCTGGTGCCCTGCCATTTTACAAAGACGTGTCTTCAGTATTAATCCCTGTGTCTCTGCTGAAAATTGTTTTTGTTCTGTCCGCAGTAAAATTGACAGACATTTGAATTTCAGACTTCATGTTCTTCCGAATACATAGTAGCACAACCTTTTTTTCTAGCAATTTTCTAAGTTTATAAGATGAATATTTTAAATTTGTCCCTATTTTTGGGACTGTATTCCCCCATTATTGGCTTTGTCCAGGTTTTTGTGCTAAGGTTGACAGCTATGGCAAGAACTGAATTCACTGAATATGTTTGAGGGCTGTATTCCCTCATTACTGGGTTTGTCCAGGTGTTTTGTACTAAGAGGTTGACAGCCATGGTGAGAACTGAATGCACTAAATGATAGCCATTTAAGTTTCAGTCTTCCTCTGTTTTACAAAGCAGCTGATGTGGCGTAGTGGTATGTTACTCTGACTGTTTTTTGCTCAGGGACCTTGGCAGTAAAATGTATGGTGGCATCACAACATTTTATTCTAGCAACTTTCCAAGATTATACAAGCAATGTTTAATGTGTCCCTGGTTTTTGGGCTTTTGACCCCCCCCCCCCAATACATTTTGGCTTTTTCCAGTTTTCTTGAGCTGCGAAGTTGAGATGCAGTTGAGTATTGAGTAGATTTTACAAGGAGCTGAGAGCTGCAGGGGAATAGAAGTTTAGTGCTATTGCTTTGCCTAGTTAATACTATAGCACAACAGGTTGTGTACTTGCTTTTGATGCAGAAGGCTGTGGGTTTTACTCCCACAAAGGGTGGATGCTGCCGTACTGAGAATGTTCTTCTTGGTGAAGATACTAACTATGAGTCTGTTATCAGTTTGCCATCCATTTCCTCTTGCAATGTTATTACTAGCTTATCATTTTTTTAATGTAATATAGGCAATTTATTCCTGAGGGGCAACAGACACTATATTTTTCGATGAAACCATGAAATATAAAGGTGATTGCTAGCAGCAACCTCTTCATTAGTTACAGATTTCTTTAATGTGGAATTATTTAGATGACTTACTTCAGAGATTGTGCATATTTACTGATAATGGACTGTAGAATTGTGCATATTTACTGATAATGGACTGTAGAATTGTGCATATTTACTGATAAAGGTGGACTGTAGAATTGTGCATATTTACTGATAATGGTGGACTGTAGAATTGTGCATATTTACTAATAATGGTGGACTGTGGAATTGTGCATATTTACTAATAATGGTGGACTGTAGAATTGTGTATATTTACTAATAATGGTGGACTGTGGAAGTCTGAGTAGACTTTTTTATGATAAATGTTCTCAACTGGGCAGTTTTGCCATTATGGGTGCATATGGTTTGTTTCATTGCTTACTGGAAAAATGTTCAAAACAAAATTGAAACACCCTCTAACAAGTGTACTGTATTGTACAAGGAATATAATTTTAGTACAATGAGGAAGGTGTATCAAAGAGCACATGTATGTTTCATATGCAAGGGGCCTATGATTTGAAAACAGCCCAAAATTAATCTTTATCTGCCACTGGCAAAATGTATTTTCTTTGAATGTGGGTTTCAATGCTGTTTCAATGAATGTGAGTTTCAAGGGCAGAGAAGTTTTAATGCTAAGTTTTCATTGTGAGACTGCATTGCTTTGTTTAACAGATGACTTAGTGTTTGTGCTGTAAAATACAAAATAAAACTTTCAATTGAAGTCCACCTCATCATAGAAGTAAAGCAGTATGCACATTAGTGTTTATGGTAAATGGAGTGAAATAGCCAAGTAATGGTTCAATTCAACCATTATTTTGTCAGGGGGGAAGGGCAGCAAACTCAGACAGGCCCAGCTGAACTATACCTCCCAACTGTCCAGATTTTCAAAGAATGAATAGATTTTTGCTTCTTATTTTTGGTTTGTTCTTCATAAAATTTGTAGTTTTCTGGCAAATCATTTAGGAATTAAGTCACTAAATAATAAGTTTCAGACTTCATAACCTTCAGAAAAATGCATGTTAAAGTAAGAGCTGTTCTATCAACTGTCTCAATTTATACAAGAGCAATTTTTAGTACTGTTTATATGTGCCCCCAATATATTTGGCCTTGTTCAGATTTACTGCATTAACAGGTTGAGAGGTACATGCAAATAAATTGCTTTATAGAATTAGGCATAGCCAACCTCTCAACTGTCCCCAATTTTGGCTCAAAATGTTGCTCTTCCCCCTAATAATCCCTCCGCAAAATAGCAATTTTGGAAGAAAACATGGAGGGTTTACAATTAAGAAATAACTGTAATAATCAGTTATAGATTACTTGAAATGCATGTAGATTATTTTATTTTGTCAGCTGCTCAAGGTAGCAGTACTAATATTAAAGTGTCCCTTCTTTGACAGGTAGCAGCTGTATTGTGTGTCTATTTTATATTTTTGCATCACATTTTGGTCCATTTTTCATAAAGTTGTGTTTTTTGGCAAGTTAGTGACAAATCACTAAAGACTGAAGTTAGAAAATGACAGACATTTGAGTTTCAGATTTTATACCCTTC